>NC_067403.1:83360230-83660230 GCF_016432865.1 Antechinus flavipes | reverse complement strand
CCAGACAGTTTCTAGCCTCCAGAATCTAAAATCCAGAACATAATATTAATTCTAAGAACTCTGTCCATAACAGGTTGGTGAATTTGAGCCACACTGGTAGCTTTAGAGGTGGTGGTGCTTAGGGAGGGAAGAAGAAAAGAAAAGTTAGATGGTGGGTCAACATAATGACAATGAGCAAAAGTTCACCTTCCCACCAATCTGCACAAGGTATTTTTGCCTACAGCTGACAACACACACACACACACACACACACACACACACACACACACACACATATAATATATTCTATATATCTTATGTCTATCTAGAATATGCAGATATGCAATCTCTCTCTCTCTCTCTCTCTCTCTCTCTCTCTCTCTCTCTCTCTCTCTCTGTATATATATAAATTCAGCCACAATGGCCAAGTTCACCCAAATAGTCAAAGCACATCAGCTGTAGGCTTTGAAAATGCTGGCCTTAAAATATATATGAAGGTATCTTATTGGGAAGGGAAAGGGAAATTGAACATTTAGTCGAAGCTTTATGAGCACCATGTCGTTTAGGCGCAGAAGTAGAATCGGGATTGAGTAATTCTAACTCTTGAAATCTTCCCATTCCGTGGAATTGAGACCTTCTGTTACAGAACCCATAACACAAGAAGGCCCTTTGGGCTGTCCAAGCCAAGCTGGGCCTGGGTCTCTCCCCTGTGAGGCTGAGAATTCCCCCTTTTCTCACTTCTCGTCAGAGAAGCATCCCTTCCTCCTTATCCAACTACTACATTTTCTAAATAAGGAAGACAGAAGTGGTGAAATGATGACTTAGATTCAGGTCTTTGACCTCTCAGTGCAATATTCTTTTCATTAACTGGACCTGCAGGCTTTCTCTCGTCATATACATAGGAACCCTCCCCTCCTCTCCCCCTCTCCCCCAATATCCCACTACTCTCAAGGAAACTGATGGCCTGGTGTCCTTGAATTGTACCAAGGAAATTGTTTCTGAAATCTGCTGTTGAGTGATAAAGAGATGACTTTCTCTTTTCCCTTTCTTCCCTCTTTTTCCTTCCCTTTTTGTTCTCTATCATCTTTTCTGTAAAGGGAAGACAGGTCACTGATAATGCTCCAGACCTCCCATGAAGGAGACACAGTTTAGTGGAAAGAACAATGGTATGGTCTCAGATGATCTGGATTTGGATCCCATCTTTACTACTCACTTGCTAAAAACCTCAGTTTCCTCATCTACAAATTTGGGAGAATAGTGATTATATGACCTCCCCTTCATAGGGGGTATTATGAGGAAAGCATTGGATGGACCTTAGAGCACCAGAGAGACAAGTTATTAATCATTTATTTTTGTGGGCTCCTTAATTCCTAGTACAATGCCATACCTATCTGAAACATTTAGAAATGTTTTTGAAAAAGTGAGGGCAGACCCAAAGTCTGAGCCAAGATTCAACCCACACCAGTATACTAATCTATGGCTTGATCCAGAGATTCTTAACTTTTTTTGCATCATGAATCACCTGGGGAAGAACTATAGGAGGAAAACTTTCCCTGTGTTTTTTTTTTTTTATTCTTATTTTCTCTTAAATTCATAATTGGAGGAAATGCTCAATTTTAACCAGAAGTTAGTGAAAATAAAAGTATATATGCCCTCCCATCCACGTTCATGGACCTGCCCCCTTGAAATCTATCCACAGACCCACAAAGAAGCCAGTGGCAAGGGGCTGGCTGGCAGCAAACTGCCTTGAGTTGTGTCGCCCTTCCCAGTGACCAAAATCAGTGGGATGTGTAGGGGGACCATAGGAGCCCAGATCCAGTGAAGCTTGGGTGCTGGAGGGAGAAGGATGTTCCCTGCTCAGCCTTCCCTTTCCTACTCATCTGTCAACACTTCTGGAATAAATGAGCAAGGCACGGCGCTCAACTCCTGGATCAGAGCATTGTATCCCACTCAAGGAAGGAAGAGAAAGTGAAAAAAGGGGGACACATCTGACTCAAGGGGTTCCTGCTCTCAGACATGAAAACAAGGGCCTCTGAGACAAACACTTGAGTTCCTCTGCAGCCTCAGGGCAGGCATAATTTGTATGTCAACAAGCTTGGGTGATTGCGGACAACTACATCCTGGAGTTTTATATGCTGCTGGTACAAGGGGGAGAGGCGCCCAGTGCCAGAGTGCGTCCTGGCCAGAGGGGGGGCAGAAAAGCCCTATGGGAGGGGGGGCACGAGGGCCCCAACCCCTCACGGCCTTCTCTCCCAGGAGCTCCCAAAGCAGAGGCAAAGACAACTATCTCGGAGGCCTTTGTGCTCACATCCCCCACTGTCCTCTTACTCACGCCCGGCCCACCGGCAGGATTGTGCCCTTTGTTTTCCCCTTTTCCAAGCTATGGCTTGTGACGGCAGATGCCAGAGCCTTCCCATGTCTGCCCGCCAGCAGAAAACACGGAGGGGGGGAGGATGGGATGCAGGCCACGGGCTCTGCCTTCAGGGCCTCTGGGATTTCTTAGCCAGGAGAAGCAGAGAAAGGTGGGGCAAGGCTTCCCCCTCCCTTTGGGAATCTCTCATGTGAAAATGGGCACCTGTGTGCCCTCTCACACACACACAAACTCATACACACAGACACACATGCACACTCACACAATCACTCTTCCTCACAGTCACATACACAATTACACACATATTCACACTCTTCTCTCCATCTTTCTCTCTCCGTTCTCTATCTCTCTCTCAAGCTCACACACACACACACACATACACACACACACACACACACACACACACACACAATGAATATTCAGAAAGAAAGCTAGAAGGCTTTGGACACAGAGTGATGAATAACATCCTCCCCTAAAATTGATGATATCTCAACAGATAGAAAAAAAAAAGCAAGTTGCCAATATAGTCATTTCTAACTTAAATCATAAACTTTTTTTGCAATTATGTAAAATATTTCCATACTAGTTATTTTGTACAAGAAGACTTGAATGAAAGAAAAAAGACAGAAAGACAGGAAGAAAGAGAGAAAGAGAAAGAGAGAGAAGAAAGAAAGAAAGAAGAAAGAAAGAAAGAAAGAAAGAACAAAAGAAAGAAAGAAAGAAAGAAAGAAAGAAAGAAAGAAAGAAAGAAAGAAAGAAAGAAAGAAAGAAAGAAAGAAAGAAAGAAAAGGAAGAAAGGAATGATAGGAATGATAGGTTCGATATATGACTTCAGTGCTAAGGTGTGAGGATCGGCCACTATCTCAATTCTTCTTTAATTTTCATGGACATGAGCATCTCGATTATAAAACAAAACACCCAAAGCTTCCGAGTAGAACTCACTTGTGCTAATGATGTACCCTCATTTCAGTTCTCTGCATGACACATCCGTCACCTGCAGGTGGGTTCTGCAGGTACATTATCTCCATGTAGTTGCTTTACCTTCAGGAACATGGTAAATCCCGTTTTAAGTAGGTCGCTGAGGCCCGAAGACACGTGTTCAATATCGCCAGAATCTGGTCGCTGTGCGTTCAGCATCTCCTCCATAATCTGCTTCAGCAATGGCTTATAGGTTGCCTGAAAAGGTAAAATGTTACCACATTAGTGAAAGATATGTGTCCAATTGATCTACTGGAATAACCATCCAAAAACGGCAATTTTGGGGGAGGGGGAAGAGAGGAGAAAAGAGAATCAACACTTTTCCAAGCCAGATAGAAAGCAACATTTTAGCTTATGAAATTAGAGAATAAAATATAATAATTTAATACTGACTTGAAGACAATCTCAATCTTTGAGAGCAGCTCTTGGTATGATGCTCATTACTGCCAGAAAGGATCTATCTATCCAGTAATTTATTTATTTACATAGCCCTCTCTTTATTCATTCTCTATCTATATATTTTAATCCTTCTATTCATTCTCTTTTCTATCTATAAATTTCTTTTCTACCTATAAATTTCTTTACTACCTATAAATCTCTTTTCTACCTATAAATCTCTTTTCTACCTATTTTTTCTACCTATTAATCTCTTTTCTACCTATAAATCTTCTTTCTGCCTATAAATCTCTTTTCTACCTATAAATCTGTTTTCTGCCTATAAATCTCTTTTTCTACCTATAAATCTATCTATTTACTTATCCATCCATTGATTATTATCTATTTATCTATGCATCAGTATATCTATATTCATCAATCTATCTGTTTACCCTATTCCATTCGTCCCATCAGTTGCCTATCTATCTAATCTATTAGTCTATCTTGTCCACTCATCCATCTCCATTCGTCTGTTCACCCACCCACCCACCCATCCCTCTCTCTCCCTTGGCTGTCAGGATACAACTGGGTTGCTGTGGACAGAACATCGCCTTTATAGTCAGAAAACCTTGGTGTTCTTGAGCATGTCACAATGAGCTAGGTCTCCATGGAGAAGGTAAGCAAGGCAACTGCTCATCATTTGAGGTTAGTGCTCAGCCTATATGCAGAGGTTTTCTTCTTTCTTTTTTTTTTTTTTAATTGTAATTAAAGCTTTTTATTTACAAAACAGATGCAGGGTAATTTTTCAACACTGACCCTTGTGAAACCTTCTGTTCCAAATTTTTCCCTCCTTCCCACCTCCTCCCCTAGATGACAGGAGTTACATGTTCAATATGTTAAAACATATGTTAAATCCAATATATGTAAACATATTTATACAATTACCTTGCTTAGGCAGAGATTTTCTTCCTACTTCTTTTTATTGACGTTGTTTTCCCCAATAGAATATAAACTCTGCGGGCAAAGACAATTTTGTTTTTATCTTTCTATCTCCAGGGTCTAGCGTAATGTGTGACACACAGCAAGTATGTAATATATGCTTGCTACTTGTTTATTTGTGCTTTGCCGACTGAGGAGTCCCAGGCGGATGGATGAGGTGGGGTACCCAATGAATGATAGTCACAAAAGACACAGGGACCAGGATCTGGGGACACGAGGAGAAGCCAATGGGGAAGGGAGCTAAGCCCCTATATGGTTCTTGGGATGGAGGCTGGGCTTTGGCTGAGAAGCAGAAAGAGCTCAGGCCAGGGTTAAATCCCCTGAATGCCTCATCAGGTACCTTTCATCTTGTACAATTTGGAAAACACCCCTTTGCACGCTGCAGATCTTGAATCCCCTTGTTAATTGGGCAAGGGTTGTCTGCACAAGACACGTCCAGTCTTAGGCCAAGGTTATCATGTTAGATCCATATGATAGTGAGTCTGGAAGAGGTCACGAGCAACATGCCCGGAGAACAACATCTGCTTAATAGCTCTCTAATGCCACGGCTGAAAAACACCAAATCAAGTGTTGCAACAACTGGGGGAAGAGATTAAAGCGCACATTAACCAGAAGCATTTGCTTTGAGAAATTGTAGGGTAAAGATCATTTGAAACAAAATAAAAACGATGTGTTCCAATTGTCAGGCAGCCGGATCCCCTGAATAAATACAACCGATTTAAATCCCGGGTTAGGAACAAGTCTGAAATCTCAATGCTCAGTGGTGTTGGGCTTGAAAGGATTGGCCAATAGGCTGGGGCCCTGTCCTGCTTTCTCCCTGAGAGAGGGGACCCTCAGTCCGGTCGGTTCAGGGGCAGAGATGGGATGAGGTGGGACACTTGTTGGTCACTGAGTGGCCGGCAAAAACTGGTTTACTTAGCCACGATACAGAAAAGAGATCAGGAAAGATGCAATCCCATTTAGCTTCAGTTCTGGGAGATGTGGCCTCCCTGCTGCCTTATGGAGACAGGGCTGGTCAGCTGGCAGAGCACTGGGATCTTTCATTGGGACTGAGAGGCTCGGACTCCACAAGGGTGGAACTTTATATGCTTTGGGGTGATCGGGCAGCTTCGTCATGACAGGAGGAGGCCAGTCGTGTGGCAGGAACAATGTTGTCTCCCTTTTAGGGAGAATGAATTGAAGGGGAGGGGGCCGAGAGCTGCTAAGGTTAGAGGGAGGTATGGCCCTAATCCAGGTTGTGGAGAAACCCTGGCAGGTATTTATCCTACCACACTCTGTTCTTTCCTCCAAAAAGAAAAAAGGTGATAGGGACATTCTATCCTTTTTTTCTTTGCTTAGAACCTTTTTTTTTTTTTAATATTTTATTTTATTTTATTGAATAATTACTTTATATTGACAGAACCCATGCCAGGGTAATTTTTTTTTACAACATTATCCCTTGCACTCGCTTCTGTTCCGATTTTCCCCTCCGTCCCTCCACCCCCACCCCTAGATGGCAAGCAGTCCTATATATGTTAGATATGTTGCAGTATATCCTAGATACAATATATGTTTGCAGAACTGAACAGTTCTCTTGTTGCACAGGGAGAGGGACATTCTATCCTTAAGAAAGTGCTTTGTACAATGCCTGGTAATCAACATCTCCATCATCCCCTCCACCATATCCCCATCCCCATCCCCACCATCCCCACCACCACCACCATTATCTCAGCTAACACAGCGCTCGCCAGATGCTACCTCCTGTGCTAAGCACTTCACGTTTGTCCCCACTGGGTCCTCCTCTCAACCCTGGAAGTGGGGGTATTCTTTTTCCCCACTTTTAAAAACGAGGCAGCTGGGCAAGCCCTCCCGGGGTCACACAGCCCGGGTTCAGGCCGGGGCTCTGCCTGCTGCACGGGCACATGAAGAGTGCTTGCGGACTAAGGACTAAGGACATTACCACTGCCTCCCTGGGTTGGAGCCCCACTTTCCCTCCCCCTCAGTAACCTATCTCTGCCCCGTGAAGCCCACGGCTGTGCCACAGACAGGGGAGCGGCTACATCCCCTGGTAACACATGCACACGGGAGTGGAAGAGCATTCGGCGCCTCCCACGTGCCAGCACCACGGAGGACAGGGAGCTCCTTCTCGGTTCCGTTAGCATACGTAGGTTTTAGAGCCTTTCAGGAGGCCGAAAGGGCCTCCTGTTTGGAGAGACTCTACTAAAAGGATTCAAGGGTGAGCTCCCCACAATTATTTACCATCCTTTCACGCTCCATGATTGTCCTGAGTAACGGAATTTCTAGCTTGCTGACTAAGGGATGAAAGCCTGGGGCTTGTGGGATGCAGAGCCTCCCCTTGTATGGCTGTGCGTGAAATACATCCGAGGGAGTGCATTCTGCACATCGATGAGAAATTGTTCTGTCTCTGTGTTAATAAACGCAGCCAGGTTTTTAAAGAGGTGATAGGCAACGGATCAGCACCAAGGGCCTTTGGCATTGCCCACAGAATCACCAGCTCCAAGGGGAGGCTGACAGTCCTGTAGATGCCGGGTTCCTCCCAGAACCACAGCTCGAGTAATTAAGGAGTAGGCCCGGGAAGACTCAGCCAGGTCTACCCTCCTTCAGTTTCCTGAGGAGCTCAGAGCAACCTCAGGTTGGACAGAGGGGAGCAACAGGGTGACCCTGAGTAAAGAACAGAGACATTTCCAGGTTCTGAGAGAGGGGGAAAGTTAAGTGCGTAGAGCCAGGGGTTCTCAACCTGGGATATATAAAGTTGATTTTCAAAACTATTTTTAATAATGTTGAAAACTATCTTTACCTGTATTTGGAAAAAATGAAATACTATTGAGAAAAAATAAAAACTATTAAAAAAATAAAACAACCTATTTCAGTAGGACCGATTCCCTTGTGATCCTATTTCTTTTAAGCATTTAAAAACTTCTATTCCTAGAAGAGGCAGTCACCAGACTGTCAAAAAAGTCCATGATACAAAAAAGTTAAGAAAGAAAGGATGTTAAAAAGAAGTCAGGACTAGACTTTAGATGCTGTCTACTATTGTGTGCCTGTAGTTGCCTGTATTTGAAAAAAAAAAGTTGATAATAACAGCTGACATACAGTAAGTAGATAAAAAAGTGGATATATTACTTCGTTTGCTTTCCACAAAAACCCCATGAGAAAGGGCTGAGGATATCATACCCACTTTACAGATAAGAAAACAGGCTGAGAATGAGTAAATGACAGGATCACCTAAACTCTGAGCCTGGGAGGGAATTTGAACTCACATTTTCCTGGCCCCAAGACTGGTCCTTTAGCTGCTCTACCACTTAGCTTCCCCAAGGGACCTCTCCTCCCCTTTTTGTACCCTTCTATACAGCAGGGTCCGGATTATAAATAAATTATTTACTTTATTATAATTTAAATTATCATTTCAAATAGAATTGGAATACATATAGGAATACTTCTGGGGACTCATTATTTGTACTCATCAGGACCTAACAGTGGAAATGAGATTCTTGACACTCAAATCAGAGGTAACTGATGGTGCCATCCATGGAATATTGAGTCCGGGGGCAGGAAAACTGGTTGAAATTCAGTCTCAGACACTTACTAGGTGTGTGACTTCAGGAAAGCCATTGACCATAGTCTGCCTCAGTTTCCCCAACTATAAAATGATGATAATACCACCTGTCTTTCAGGGTTATTGTGAACATCAAATTAGATACTATATTACGAATAAGGTGATCACAACACTTTATTTGTTGTATTACAACACCTGGCACATAGGAGGTAGATATGTAAATGCCTTTTCTCTTTTGATTCCCTTTCCCCTTCAGGGTAAATGGCCTAAACTCTGTTAGTACGGCTGATATTATGAAGAAGGATAGAGACGATAAGGTAGGGTTCTTGAGCCTGCCAGTCATGGAAAGGAGCCCCAACCCTGGGAGCGATGGTGTAGAATTCCTGGCAGATCTTACACCAGGTTGTGGTGGCAAGGGCAGGCAGGAGACGCCTGGCAAACTGTCATGGTATTTCCCAAAAACATATTAAATGGAAACCTCTAAGAGAAACTGTGACTTCTGTGTGTCACATAAACTAAATGTCTATGTGAAGTTAGCCAAGGTCCTCCTCATTGCTGGCCACAAATGCTCCAAGACCTCATTAGGGTCCCCCTGCCAAAATTTACAATAAACGCACTAAATCTTGCTTGGTTCTTGTCATTCTGCTGTCTAACTGTCACCATATATCCTAGTTCTTTTTTTTTTTTAATAACTTTTTATTGATAGAACGCATGCCAGGGTAATTTTTTACAGCATTATCCCTTGCATTCACTTCTGTTCCGATTTTTCCCCTCCCTCCCTCCACCCTTTCCCCCAGATGGCAAGAGTCCTTTACACGTTGAATGGGTTGCAGTATATCCTAGATGCAATATATGTGTGCAGAACCGAACAGTTTTCTTGTTGCACAGGGAGAATTGAATTCAGAAGGTATAAATAACCCGGGAAGAAAAACAAAAATGCAAGCAGTTTATATTCATTTCCCAGTGTTCTTTCTCTGGGTATAGCTGCTTCTGTCCATCTTTGATCAATTAGGGCTCTCTTTATCGAAGAGGTCCACTTCCATCAGAATACATCCTCAAACAGTATCGTTGTTGAGGTATATAATGATCTCCTGGTTCTGCTCATTTCACTCAGCATCAATTCATGTAAGTCTCGCCAGTCCTCTCTGTATTCATCCTGCTGGTCATTCCTTACAGAACAACAATATTCCATAACATTCATATACCACAATTTACTCAACCATTCTCCAATTGATGGACATCCTTTCATTTTCCAGCTTCTGGCCACTACAAACAGGGCTGCCACAAACATTTTGTCACATACAGGTCCCTTTCCTTTCTTTAGTATCTCTTTGGGGTGTAAGCCCAGTAGAAACACTGCTGGATCAAAGGGTAGGCACAATTTGATAACTTTTTGAGCATAGTTCCAAATTGCTCTCCAGAATGGCTGGATGTGTTCACAATTCCACCAACAATGTATCAGTGTCCCTGTTTTCCCACACCCCCTCCAACATTCCCCATTATCTTTCAACAGGTGAAGAGAATGGGACTCCAATGACTATTAGACCTTGACATATTTTAATTTTAAGGCATGTAAATCATCACGTCTGAAGAACATAGAACTCCAAAAGAGATATTTATCTGAATTCTGAGACACCACTACACACCTGTCAGATTGGCTAGAGTGACAGGGAAAGATAATGCAGAATGTTGGAGGGGATGTGGGAAAACAGGGATACTGATACATTGTTGGTGGAATTGTGAACACATCCAGCCATTCTGGAGAGCAATTTGGAACTATGCTCAAAAAGTTATCAAATTGTGCCTACCCTTTGATCCAGCAGTGTTTCTATTGGGCTTATACCCCAAAGAGATACAAAAGAAGGGAAAGGGACCTGTATGTGCCAAAATGTTTGTGGCAGCCCCGTTTGTAGTGGCTAGAAGCTGGAAAATGAAAGGATGTCCATCCATTGGAGAATGGCTGAATAAATTGTGGTATATGAATGTTATGGAATATTATTGTTCTGTAAGGAATGACCAGCAGGATGAATACAGAGAGGACTGGCGAGACTTACATGAACTGATGCTGAGTGAAATGAGCAGAACCAGGAGATCATTATATACCTCAACAATGATACTGTATGAGGATGTATTGTGATGGAAGTGGATCTCTTTGATGGTGAGCTACTTCAGTTTCAATTGATCAAGGATGGACAGAAGCAGCTACACCCAAAGAAAGAACACAGGGAAATGAATATAAACTGCTTGCATTTTTTTCTTTGTGTTGGTCACTTGGTAGAGAAACCTTAGATTTCTGTTATTTGGTACCAATAATGAATTTTTCTTAATAGAATCTTGTCAGAAAGACAACTATACTGCCAAATAAACATTCGATGGGTTGTCAAATAGGCTTCTTCCAGCCTGATGGTGTTTATAATTCTCACCTATTAAACCTCTGTCTTGGAGTTGTCCTTCTGATTTTTCTGGTTTTTTCCAGGAGGACCTTTGTTCTGATGCACTCTTTTTTTTTTTTTTTAATAACTTTTTATTGATAGAACGCATGTCAGGGTAATTTTTTACAGCATTATCCCTTGCACTCACTTCTGTTCCAATTTTTCCCCTCCCTCCCTCCACCCCTTCCCTCAGATGGCAAGCAGTCCTTTACATGTTGAATGGGTTGCAGTATCTCCTAGATACAATATATGTGTGCAGAACCGAACAGTTTTCTTGTTGTACAGGGAGAATTGAATTCAGAAGGTATAAATAACCCGGGAAGAAAAACAAAAATGCAAGCAGTTTATATTCATTTCCCAGTGTTCTTTCTCTGGGTGTAGCTGCTTCTGTCCATCTGATGCACTCTTAATGAATTTTTAACCTGTTTATGTTTGCTCTCATGCAAAAAAAAAAAAATGTTCTTTATAGGGGATACTTAAAGAACTTGGAATTTTCTGAACTTTTCTGAATCTTACTCCTTCATGTTTAAGGACAGAGTTTGTCATTTAAAAAAAAATTTTTTTTATACTTTAGAAATGGGTATGAAGAAATGAGAGTTTCCTAATCCCCCCTTCTCCCGCCCCATTACTAAACAGGATAATTGTAAAATATAAAGGAGATAACATATCAAAAGTCCTTTGTAAGGTAATGAACTGAACCAGATACACCCAGGGAAAGAACTCTGGGAGATGACTAAGAACCATTACATTGAATTCCCAATTCCTGTTATTTTTGCCTGCCTGCATTTTGGATTTCCTTCACAGGCTAATTGTACAATATTTCAGAGTCTGATTCTTTTTGTACAGCAAAATAACAGTTTGGACATGTAAACTTGTCTTGTGTTTCATTTATACTTTAATATATTTAACATGTACTGGTCATCCTGCCATCTGGGGAGGGGGGTGAGGGGAAGGAGGGGAAAAATTGGAACAAAAGTTTGGCAATTGTCAATGCTGTAAAATTACTCATGCATATAACTTGTAAATAAAAAGCTATTTTTTTTTAAAAGTCCCTTGTAAGGATAGAATTCCATTTAACAATGTTATCAAATAATTGTTATTCATACAGGGATTCTTATTCAACAATAAATTGGTTACCTTCAATAAAGATTCATGTCCATCATTTTCAATGTCATTAAATGTTGTAAGTTTACAAGAAATTATTTTTGTTGTAATTTGTCTCTACAAGAGTTTCATAACAATCGTGGCAAACATATAGCTGGGGGAAGGCAGAGGACAAATGCTCAAGAACAGATTGGAGAAATGAATAAAACAATTTTAAGGAATGAGTTGGTCAAAGAACAAATTATTGCAACTACATAGATCTTAGAGAGAGTGATAACAATGAAACAAAGGAGAATAACTCTTAATAGGAAGTTGAATCATTCTCAAAAGGAAAATGTATGCCTCAGAAAACACATTATTGCATTTCAAAGAAAGAATTAATTAGGATCAAATACAAATTTTCTTGTTTGTATATACACTAATAACCCTAAAAGAATTACAACACATTTTAAAATTCTTGCACTAATGTTTTGTTTTGTTTTGTTTTGTTTTTTTACTGAGGCAACTGGGGTTCAGTGACTTGCCCAGGGCTACACAGCTAGGAAGTGTTAAGTGTCTGAGGACAGATTTGAATTCAGGTCTTCCTGCCTTCAGGGCTGATGCTCTATCCACTGCACCACTTACCTGCCTCTGCACTAAGGTTTTTAAAGCCTGTTAACATAAGGTCTCTGAAACTGATTTTTAAAAACATATGAGTATATGTGGGATTTCATTGAGCAGGAAGACAAATTTTTCATTATCATTATGAGATGTATTTATTTCTGCTTAGAAGTTATCAGAATTGGGCTAAAGCCTAATAATCATTCCATCTTACATAGTGTCATGTAGCCTGCTCTGTTCAAATAGTAGAGACTTTCTTCAACTATGAAAAAAGGATTTTTCCTTAAAAAGCAATTATACTTATTTGTAACTTTTCTTTACTCCTGAGTTTCCTTCCAGTGTCTAAAATACTTCCTCTGTCTAGAATCTTTGCTACATCTCACAACATTCTGTGTAGTGTTCAGAGGATGGAGAGAGTAGAACCAGTTGAAGGATCAGATGAGTCTCCATGAAGGAATTGACAATCTAGCCCTGGTCCATAGGAAAGGATTTGGCAGAGTAATGCAGCATTGATCTCCCTGATTTTGCCAAAATCAAAAGTACACATAAATCAGGAAAGAAGAAAAGTCAGGTAATAATATGCTGAATGTAGGGCTATAGCTAGATTTGGTTTATCAAATTTAGAGGATATATATATGAGACAAAGAATGGAAGCCAGTTGGCTTGTGAATGGCTACATAGGAGGGAAGTGTCTTTGTTCTGCCAACAACTCTCTTTAGCCAGGTTTACTCTAAAGTGTGAGGTTTGGGATTATAGTGTTCATTGACTACTTATGATTTACACCATTTGTAGGCCTCAATCATATGAAGGGAGGGATAACAGGAGAGCAGTCTAATCTTTACTTGAACCAGTAATGTTAGTGATATTTGTGAATGTTAGGATAACCAAAGAAATGCCTCTAATATATTGAGCAGCTCATCTATGGAGGATTTATGAAGGACATGGACAACAATTCTCTAGAAAGAGAAGACATTCAGTGGTTTATGGCCAGAGACTTTCCCATAACCAGTCTTGTGCAGGAATCTGGGTGTTTTTCTATGCTGTGGGAATAGTTTGTTTCAGTCAAATAAACTGTTTCCTGTAGCATCCCTTAATGCTACCATAACCTTATAGCTCCCCTTAGAGCTACTCTTAATGCCATTCCCTCAAAGGCAAGGCTAGGCAACACTTAACCATATTCAGGCACTAACCCAGTTACCACAGAGACAGGCTGGCCAGGAGGTAGGGTTGAAGGGAAAGAGAACTTTATTTTTAGATAGCACATATATACCCCCCTGATGATCCAGGAGAAGGGGAGGTCTTCCAGCAACCTGGCATAACAGGATTGGCCCGAGAAGAAGGAGGGATGCATGGTAGGCTTTGAGAGCACTAAGGAGGGAGAGGTGGTGCCTGTGCTGCTCAGCATCAGGCAAGGAGATAACAAAGGATTTGGACTTCAACACCTGGCTACGTTTGTGGTGATTACTTTCCTGAAAACAAGGCTGCCCAAAGACCACCAGGAACCCAAAACAAGAATATTGCAAGGGGAAACAGCCTTTTATAAATTAAAATCAATTAATCAAATAAAGTCAATTAATCAAGAAAAGAATACAACATTAGATAATTTGATTTCTAATTGAAGATTAGAGACAGTCCAAGTTAGGTAAGAAAACAGTTCATTCCCTAAATTCAAAAGAAGTGTCCCACTCCTAAATATCTATATTCAGTCAAAGACATGAAAAGAATAACTGATTTGTTACTAGGGGTCCATTTTCAGATACGATATGTGGGTTTGAGAAAACTCCTTGCATCAAACTTTGGATCTAATTGGGGTTTCTGGGCAACATAACCTAGGTTCTTAATTAAAGGTCTCTAAGTAGCAGATAGATATGGTTCTGTTTCCTAGTTTGACAATAGGATAAACAATATTATGGACTTTTAAACATTCCTCAAGACTTTTTGCCATTAAAAAAATGACATCTTTTGTTAGAGTTCAAATGTTGGAGTTCTTGTTCTTCTCAAGGCACAGCCGATTTAGAGGCTTAGAGTCCTTCGGATGTCTCCAAATCCAAAGGTTCTGTCCTTCAGCCTCTGCCTCTGCTTTCTTCAGCCTCCAACCAACACAGAGATGGAATGTCTCTCTCGACTCCTTCTGGGGAGCCCAGCCACCAACTACAGTGGTGTGAGATGAAGATGAATATGGTTGTCCACTGAACTCTCCACTCGTAGCTGTATCCTCTGAAAACCCTTCCTCTGCCACCAGAGTCGCTCCTCTCGAGTCCAGCTGAGCTCTCTTCTGCGACCAGCCAGCCAAGAAGAAAAATGTATTCTGCCATAGAGCCCTCATTGCTGGCCTTTTATCTGACTCTTCTGAGAGAATGGGATTATGGGTTTTCTCCCATAGTGCTCTCTGGCCCAACGAGCTTCAAGGGAGGTGTGAACTCATTGAACTCCAATGAGTAAAGGTGTGAACACAAGCCTTGTATTAATTAGTTCTACTTAGTACCTTGTTTCAGGTTCTGCCCAAAACATCTTCTTGTAAGATTAAATCAACTCTAATTAGTTAGCAGTTAGTAAGGATTCCAACATCTCCCCCTTTCTTTTGTTTTAAAACATAGGGGGTTTCTGAGGGGGTACAAATAAATCCATCAATATGGGCCAGAACTTTGTAACAGATATACATGGTATACATAAATCCATCAATATTGGAGGCATTATACATAATTTACATAAGCACATAGCAATATAACACAGGCTAGTAGTAATGTAACAAATAACATGAATCATCCTGAAAATTTACACATGTCCATAAGTCCTAGAAACAGTCCAATAGGATTCCATTGTCCAGTTCATGTGCCAGGAATCTAATAATTCTTGTAAGCTCTGAAGTACTGCAAAAGATCTCATCAACAATTTTTCATCTTAAGGAATCCAATGATTCTCGCTGATTTTTCAAGAACTAAAACAGTTTCATCTTGTGTTAGGAAATCCAATGATTCCTGAAGATTTTAAAAGTCTTTTAAACAGTCTCTTTGTCAGCTATGCTCTTTCAATGGTGAGCACAATCAGCAACAGAAACACCCAATATTTCTTGGGTCTTCTCCTTTGTTTCAAGGGTCTGCTCCATCTCTCTGCGATGGACAAGGCGAATGCGGCTCGTCGGCACCCATCTGATTCCTTCTCCACATGTAGAGATACAAGCAAATCCTCTCCCCCAAGCAGTTAGCCTATCTGGTCCCTTCCATTCACCACTTTCTGGATCTCTCCACATCACCTGGCGATTATCTAAAGATAGTGGAGCTGCTCGCACTGGACACTGCTCTTCTGGTGGGTTATAAAACCTGTCTGCTGGAGCCAGTGCATCTTTATCAAAGATTAAAAAATTAAGGGTATAGAGAACTAAATTTAGAAGTTCTCTAGGGTTACCCGTGGCTCCCCCTTTCTTTTGTTTTTGGAGGAGTGTCTTAATGTCTCTGTTTCTTCTTTCTACTATTGCTTGACCTTGAGGATTGAAGGGTATGCCAGTAGTGTGTAAAATCTTATACTGTGCACAAGTGTTCAAAATGTTTGGAGGTATATGCCGGTCCATTATCCGTTTTTATTTCTTGTGGCACACCCATAATTGCGAATGCTTGAATGAGGAATTCAGTGACCACTCGGGCTGTCTCTTTTGCTGCTGGTATGGCAAAAGTGAATCCTGAAAAGGTGTCTACCACAACGTGGATAAAAGATAGACGACCAAAAGATTTATAATGGGTCACATCCATTTGCCAGATTTCATTGGGTCTCAAACCACGAGGGTTCTTCCCTGGAGGCAGTGTAGGAGTGTGGAAGGGAAGGCAAGCTGTACAGCTTTTCACTATGCTCCTGGCTTCTTCTTTTGTAATTCCAAACTGTAAACGCAAAGCTCGAGCAGCCTGATGGTATTTAGAATGGGATTCCTGGGCCTCCTGAAATAAATGCGTACTGACCAACATAGTTAAAAGGCTATCTGCCTTGGAATTTCCATCAAAAACAGGACCTGGAAGTCCACTATGTGAGTGGACATGCAGGATATAAATCTTTCCTGGATGCTTTCTCACTTGCTCTTGAAGTTCCTTAAAGAGCTGATATATATTAGAAGCTGCAAATTTTATTTGGGCTGTGGCAATTCTTTGTACCACACCTACTGAATAGGCTGAATCAGATATTATATTTATGTTGCCTGGGTAATAAGTGAGAGCTAGCATGATCGCATATAATTCATTCTGCTGAGTGGATTGAAAAGGAGTTCTGACTACTCTTTTTACAGTTAAATCATGAGAGTATACAGCACAAATATTTTGTTTGGCTGCATCTGTAAAAATAGTTGGTCCTTCAAGAGGAACCTTAGAAACCTTCTCCTCAAAAATCCATTGCCAATTATGCAGTAGTCTGGTTATCTTTAATGGAGATCCATGTGCAAAATTTGGAGCCATGGCCAATAAAATTTGCCACTCTGGGATGGTTTCACAGCATACATTAATTTGTGCATTTGTATAGAAGGTATATATCTTGCCAGGTCTTGTCCCAGATAATTGTACTGCTCGCTTAATGGCCTTTAATAGAATCCTAGCCACAAGCACTGGGTAAGGCGTAAGGCTTTGTTCTGGTTGTGCTGGGAGGTTCACCCACTCTATCACACTGTCTCCTTGATGAAGGACTGCTGTGGGTGCTTCTTTCATAGCAAAAGCTGATATTTCCAAGGGTTTTTGAGTTACTCTTTCAACTACATTGGATAAAGCCAGTTCAACTTCTCTCAAGGCCTCTTGAGCTTCTTTTGTAAGCCGGCATGGTGAATTTAAAGCAGTGTCTCCCCTTAAAATGTCATATAGAGGTTGCAATTGATTGGTAGTTAAACCTAATACTGGACGCATCCATTGGATATCTCCTATTAATTTTTGGAAATCATTTAAGGTGTTCAACCTCTCTGTTCTTAAAAACAGTTTTTGTAGAGTAAGTGCCTTAGGATATATTTCATATCCTAAATATTGAAAAGGAGCATGCCTTTGAATTTGTTCTGTAGCGATATGAAGTTTGTAGTATCTTAGTGTTTCTATGGTTTTTTGTAGACATGCTTCCAGCATTTGTTCCTCAGGTGCACATCCCAATATATCATCCATATAATGTAATAGCATAACTTTTGGAAATGCTTTTCTTATTGGAGCAAGAGCAGTAGCAACATACATTTGACACATAGTGGGGCTGTTCTTCATTCCCTGTGGCAAAACTGTCCATTCATATCTTTTATAAGGCTCAGCTAAGTTGACGCTGGGCACTGAAAAGGCAAATCTCTTCATATCCTCCTTATCCAGAGGAATGGAATAGAAACAATCCTTGATGTCTATAACCCAAAGAGGCCATTCTCTAGGAAGCTGAGTAGGAGATGGAAGTCCAGGCTGAAGAGTTCCCATAGTTTCCATCTGTTCGTTCACTATTCTTAAATCAGTTTTCCCGGTTTCTTTTTTACAACGAACACTGGTGAATTCCAAGGACTTAGAGAAGGTTGTAAATGCCCTTGTTCAAGCTGCTCCTGTACTATATCTAATAAGGCCTGAATTTTATCACTACTTAAGGGCCACTGTTCTATCCACACTGGTGTATCAGTTTTCCATTGGATAGGAACAGGTGAAAGTGTTGGCAGGCCTTCAACAGCAGCCCTGCTTAAAAAACTGAAGTACTCATTTTTAACCCCAATTGTTGTAAAACATCTCTTCCCCACGGATTGATGGGGATTTTTTCAACTATAAAAGGAGTAAAAACTCCTGTTTTGCCTTCAAAAGTCCATCTCATAGGGGCAGCATTAACTTCAGCTGCTATTGATCCTCCTACTCCAGACATATAGGTATCTGCTTTAATCTTTGGCCAGTGAATGGGCCAACTGGCACCTCTAATAACTGTACGATCCACACCTGTGCCTACCAATCCTTCCAAAGGTAGGCCATTTATATAGATAGTGAGCATAGGTCGGTCAGCCGTTACAGCTGCTGTCCAGTATATTCCTGGATTTTGTGGTCTGGAGTCAGAACCTGGATGACTATCACCAGGCTGCTTATTAGGATTCTGTATGAGTAAACCTGATGCTACTACGTCTCCTGGGTGATAAGTCACACATTGTCTACCTGTATTAGTGACTGGGATATTATCTACACATTCCCCAGTTTCCCACATCAGTGTGTGGATGGACACTGTTTTGTACATATAAGGAGGTGAAATGGTCAAGCCTACTGTGCCTGGAGGTAGGGGATCCATAGGCTGGAGAGGAACAGATTTCACCTCTCCAGGGGGTATCTCAGTTGTCCCAGCTGCATACAGCTCTATTCTCCCCAATTGTAATTCCCTTCTGCCATCAGGTTGCTTCCTGGCTGGTTGACTGTGTAATCCCCTTCTCCCATCATATGGCTTTCTGGCTGATTGGTCATGTCTGGGTACTGGACTTCTAGGTACTCTCTGGGTGCACCATTGGCTGCCATCATGCCCCAAGTGTTTTTTGCCTTGGGCCCTGGGGCTGGGCCCCTCATCCCGTTTCCCTGAATCTGTCTGCATTCTGAGGCCCAATGGAAGCCTCTGTTGCATTTTGGACATGGGATTTGGGGTCTTGTTTTCCCACTTTGTTTTCCCATTCTATCTCTATACCAACATTGAGCTTTCAGATGTCCTACTTTTCCACACTGAAAGCATCTACGAGTCTCTCTGGAAGTCCCTTGCCAGGAGGGACTCTGTCTTCTCATGTTTGGATTTTGGGAAGTCTGCATCATAGCCTGGCTATAAAAGGCACCTGTGCCCACTGTGGCACAGCGTCTTATGAGCTCCTCTAAAGGAGCATCCTTGCGCAGACCTAGTATAATTCTTCTGCAAACCTCATTAGCATTTTCCTTAGCAAGTTGCCTTATCAAAATGTCTGTTATTGCATTTTCTCCATTTGTTCTTGTGATAGCTGTCTGCAAGCGTCCCACAAAGTCAGCAAAGGGTTCATTTGGCCCTTGTGTTATTTTTGTGAAGCCCCCCCCCCCTTGTCGTCTTTATTGTGAAGAGAAGCCCACGCTTTGATAGCATTATCAGCAATTTGCTGATATGCTGCTACAGAATAACCAATTTGTGCTGCAACATCTGCATAAGGACCTGTACCTGTTAGTAGGTCACAGGTGATTGCCGTATGAACTCCACTTTGACTATTTTGTTGGGCTTGTATCCTACAGAGCTCACTATATTCAGAAAGCCACAAGTAGTTCTGTCCAGGTTCTAGGCATATTCTTGCTATCGATTTCCAGTCATTAGGGGTCAAGATTTCAAAAGCCAAATTCTGTAATAGCATCTTAACATAAGCTGATGTAGCCCCATAAAGAGTGCAAGCTTTTTTCAGGTCTTTGAGGATTTCTATATCAAAAGGTGAGTATCTTCTACTTTTTTGACCTGAAGAATTAAACTGTTGAATTACAGGAAAAATGTGGTGTTGAAATTCTGATACATTTTTCCCTTCTTCTCTGGCCTTAATTAGTCCCTTTTGCAATCTGCTCATAGGAGCAGCTGGATGCTGGGGGGGAGGTGTTGGATGCTGGGGGGACGTGCTGGATGCTGGGGGGGAGGTGCTGGATGCTGGGGGGAAGGTGCTAAATGCTGGGGGGGAGGTGCTGGTGCTGGGGGGGAGGTGCTGGATGCTGGGGGGAAGGTGCTGGTGCTGTCACTGCCCTCCCCACTACCCCTCCTCCCTCCATCCCGGAGGGTGGAGTTGATGGAGGAGAGTCAATTACCTGCTTGTCAGGTGGGGCTGAAGCTGCCTCAGATTCACCCCGCCCTTGAGCCTCACTTAAGTCTCCCTGCCCTGTGGGGATAGAACAAGTACGGTATTTTAAGGCCATCTGTATCGTATTGTATAAATAGAATACTTCAACGGAAACTGAACGAGGACCGTTTTCTTTGTTATATGCAGAGATCTGTTGACCAACCAATGCCCAGTTTTTTAGAGAGATTTGCTCTTCCTCTAAGAACCAAGGGGAGGTGCGTTTTAATGTAGCCAGAAGTCTAGCTGCTTGTCCCCAAGTTACAAGTAGCCCTTGATCTTCCATCAGCTTAAGCAGGCTTTCTATAGCACCACTCCTGGGTGGGGCTGGGGTTGGGGGGGGTTGGGGTGGGGGATGGAGAATCTTTACCTAGGATCTGTCCCATTTTCGCCAAGAAAGGTTGTACTCACTCAGTTCCTGGTCACTGGAGACTTCTTCAGTGAAAGTAGGGTCCTTGGTTCCCACACTTGGGCGCCAAATGTTAGAGTTCAAATGTTGGAGTTCTTGTTCTTCTCAAGGCACAGCCGATTTAGAGGCTCAGAGCCCTTCGGATGTCTCCAAATCCAAAGGTTCTGTCCTTCAGCCTCTGCCTCTGCTTTCTTCAGCCTCCAACCAACACAGAGATGGAATGTCTCTCTTGACTCTTTCTGGGGAGCCCAGCCACCAACTACAGTGGTGTGAGATGAAGATGAATCTGGTTGTCCACTGAACTCTCCACTCGTAGCTGTATCCTCTGAAAACCCTTCCTCTGCCACCAGAGTCGCTCCTCTCGAGTCCAGCTGAGCTCTCTTCTGCGACCAGCCAGCCAAGAAGAAAAATGTATTCTGCCATAGAGCCCTCATTGCTGGCCTTTTATCTGACTCTTCTGAGAGAATGGGATTATGGGTTTTCTCCCATAGTGCTCTCTGGCCCAACGAGCTTCAAGGGAGGTGTGAATTCATTGAACTCCAATGAGTAAAGGTGTGAACACAAGCCTTGTATTAATTAGTTCTACTTAGTACCTTGTTTCAGGTTCTGCCCAAAACATCTTCTTGTAAGATTAAATCAACTCTAATTAGTTAGCAGTTAGTAAGGATTCCAACAATCTTTCATCTTCAACAATTCTTCTATGGTCAGTAAGAACTTATGAAGAATATTCTTTAAATACTTTGCTATACTTAGGAAAGTGGATCTTGCTTTTAGCCAAGCCCCAGACCTCTTTCCAGGTGTTTCCTTTTTTACTCTAATCTGTCCCCATATAAAATATCTGCACATAGATAAACGACTCCCTGTCTTTTTAGCCAACAGTTTCCTAGCCTTTGGAATTCCTGGACTGCCTCAGCTCTTCTGACCTAGGCAAAATATGAAAGGCCTCTTGCCTCTTTCCTCTTACCATCATAGAGATAAATAATAGTAGTCAGTTAAGGAGAGGTATAATTAGCTAGTGGGAAAGCAATTTTTCCAAATCTCTGGAAGTAAATGGATAGGCAGGATCCCTAGCTTTGACCTCCCCAATTTCTCACTCCCTTTCAGTTAATCCCTCAGAAAAGAAATGTTATGCCACAGTTCTCTTTAACTGTCCTGACTCAGTTTCCCTGTCTCAGTTTCCTTAACTGTTCTGTCTCTGACCCAGTAAAACTAAGGATTATTCGCTCTCGGGTTATAAATTAGCAAGATAAAAGAGTAGATCTCCTGACTCTTTTATGGATTTACAATATTCCTTTAGAATATTCCAAGATAACCCACGATATCTTTACTTCTTTGTCTCCGGATTTTTTAGGGTTTTATGGCTTCCCCTCCCTGATAAAAACTTTCCCTCCCTTTCTCTTCTTTGTCTCCAAAAAGGTATTTAAGAAGTTGGGATTCCTCCATTCATTGCTGGAGAATGGCGTCTGGCAGCTGTATGCTGGATGCTGGATTCTTTGGATCCTCCAGCCCTGAGACCAATATGGATTCCTTGGTCCCAGTATACTTATCTCTGTCTGACTGGATAATCTGAAACGAGAGTCCTGTCCAGTCAATCTTACTCTCCCATTAATAAAAATATTAAAACTCTCTAATCTCTCTCCTGCCTCAGTTTCTCCGGCATTACAGAAAGACTTGCCCTGAACAATGATGAAGGGATTTCTTTTCAAATGAAAGTGAGGTTTCTAAGACTATATAGCCAGTGTATAAATTTTTTTTTAATTATTTATACTCTGACTGCAGTTTTCTTTTCACTGGGGATTACTAAATCCTCATGTATCCTTCCTATGGTTCATATTTTAGGAAGGAGGAACATGATTGAATCTTCAGAATTATAATCTGTCTGACACCTAAGAAATCTCTCTTCAATTATTTTCATTTGGTTTTCATCTTTTATGATTGAATAATAAAGCCTTTAAAAAAAAAACTGAATGAGAATATTTGTGGGAGATACACAGGGAAGATCTGAAATGGTTCTGTGATGACAACCAGATCCTTTTCTGTGTGAATAGTTTTGGAGATCATGAAAACTATGGACATTGGCCCATTGCAGTGACTGCTCTGCATTGTAGGCTGAGTCATATAGAAGTCATGGATAATCCCCTAAGTAATTTGAAGTATTCCTTGGGAGTGACTCCTCTATTCCCACTTTGTTATTCAGTATTAGTCTCTCCCATTGAACTATTATCCCTCTGAGCACTTACTCAATTAACCATCCAAAGAGGTCAAACAGCCACTCCTTCCTGCAGTGACTTTCCACTACAGAGATCAATCAGACTATCTGCTAATGTCATCATAAAAATATAAAATGTCTAATCTCAGATATGCATTGAGTTTTGGTAGAAAGTCTTCTCTAAAACTTGATTTCAAAATATGTAGCTTTTCAAACATTTTGATCAATTTTGCTCTTTAAGAAGTGCTAGTCCTCATGGAGCTGGCAATCTATCAGAGGAGAATTTTATAAAA
This sequence comes from Antechinus flavipes, assembly GCF_016432865.1. Lineage (NCBI taxonomy): Eukaryota > Metazoa > Chordata > Mammalia > Dasyuromorphia > Dasyuridae > Antechinus > Antechinus flavipes. The sequence continues at coordinate 83,637,148 of NC_067403.1, read as the reverse complement.
TATCCAATATTATCTAATAAAGATGAAATAAGTATACTACAGTTAAGGGATATTATCAGAAGATGAATAGTTATGCATTTCCTCTGAAACAAGAAAAGAAGAGACATTTGGAAAATAGAATCCATGGATGAAACTGGATCACTAGAAAAGTTCATCCTTTTGTGGCTTTGCCCACTTCAATATGCACTGATCCATTATTCTGGCACATTTTCTTCTGTAAGTATTAAGTATTGGCAGAGAAGCTGAGGCACAGATACACTAATTCATTATTGGTGGTGCCATGCTTTGGACTAGGATTTAAAAAAAAAACAAAACAATTTGAGGTCATGCAAAAATATTAGAAAAATTAATTATATTATTTGACCTCTAAATGACAAGAAAAAATTCCATATACATGACAATATCGGAAACAAGGGGATTAATAAGTGACAAATATAAAATTCTACTATTGGGAAATAGCTGAGAAAGCTAGGGAGTCTTATAACAGAAGATTATCAACAAGTCTCTCATCCCAAAGATTTGGCTGCCTGTGGACATTGAAGTAAAAGAGCTTCACTCCTCCAAAAAGGACAGCTAAGTTACCCTTCCTGTTGGACACAGATCTTATGACTTACATATTGAGCATTAACCCAATCGCAGATCAATATCATTGATACATTGTACTCCCAGAATATGTCATCAGAAATTCTGTATTTCCAAATCAGTTTGTCTATTGGAAGCTTACATTTCCAATATGCTTCTTGCATCCAGAAAGGAAAAAAAAAAAAAAAAGAAACTACTTTAGTGTCTTAATTCATTGGCAACTCCCAATATACTGTCATTTTTAGACATTCCCTGGAAGCTACTAGTCATACACAATACAAAGGATATAGAATTGCAGGTGAAAAAAGGGGGCTTGGAACTATACTTTGATACCTCATTAGATGGATTTAAGGTGTGTGTGTGTGAGTGAGTGAGAGAGAGAGAGAGAGAGAGAGAGAGAGAGAGAGAGAGAATTCATTGTGATAAGAACCTTGTTTTCCTCTCCTTTCCTCTTCTCTACAAAGAAAACCTACTTGCTGCTTCTTTCTCAGAATTGAAGGGCAAGTGCTGGTGAGACCAGAGGGAACAGATTGGGAGAATGTTTCTGGTGCGACATTAGGATTGAGGTAGTTATGCACAATTGACGAAAACTTATCATGTTTTTTAATTGAGTAAGGGATAGGAGACAGAATGAAAGCTTCAGGGGCCCTCAATTCTTCTCTTTGTGTCAGTTTAAATCCTTATCTCTTCAGAATTTTGTCTTTAAAAAAAAATATCTTCTCTTTAATTCTCCAATCTCTCCTAATACTTATTTTCTATCAAATGGTATAAGATATCCTCATTTTTGGAATGCCTTCATTTGAGCTTAGCATCTCACGTGCAATTGATTTTTTTTTATATTACATTATGTTATAGAAATGCTTGTTTTATTCAATAAATTTTTAAAAAGAAATAAACATTTAAAACCAATAAGAAACAAGGGCTTTCATTCCAGATCTCTAAACTTTTCAAAACGCAAATTCCAACAACTGCCTGTATATTCTCATTGCCTGTACTTCCTTTCTTCTCTCTTTTTAAGCCCTTGCAATCTAGCTTCTGACCTCTTCAACCAACCAATGATTTTTACATTCCAAAATCATCTAGCTTCTTCTAAGTCCTCCTTCTCCTTGAGTTTTCAGCAGCAGTAGATAATACTTATATGTATTACATAATAATAATATTCTTAGGCAGGCAGATAATTGCTTAAATGGATAAATTCAAAGAATAGATTTAATACATTGGTATCAATTCATTTGTTTGCAAGAGAGATGTGGACAAGAAAACAACAAAGGTTGACAAGTTGGCCTTAAAGTGCAGCCTAGTTTTTCAGAAACTAAACTTGACATAAAATTATTTCCACAATTCTAGGACGGTTGAACATTCATATGCAAATAGCCATAAGTATGCAAAGACCCTGAGTGGCTGTCTTTCAATGCCTTAGAGTGGTTCTCTCATTCAGGGGTTACCTTGTAATCACATCCTATCAAACCTAAATCAAGATCTATACCTGGGCTTTCCTTCTTATGGCAGTGATGGCAGGTTACTTAAAAACCGTGGTCAGTAGACATGCAGAGAAGCCACCATGAAATCATTATGTATCTGTGGAACTTTTATGTAAAAATAATCTTCAAGTGCCACTCACTGGAATGACAAGGGTTTTTCTAATTTAAACTTATCCTCTACTTTTGGAGTTACTTAGGAGAATGACATTTGTTCCTATACTTAGGGAGTCTCACTAGGCGACTTAATGGAAGAATGGCTTGAAAGTAGAGTCTGATTGAAATTAGGACCCAAATAAGAGGTGAAAAGAACCTTAATTCTAATTCAATTGATGTATGAATAAAGGAGCAATATTAAAAGATACAGTGTTCATAGAAATAATCAAATTTAGAAATTATTCCATATGAGAGTTGAGAGATAGTGTTACAGAATTTTAATTTTGGGTTACTGGAGATGTGGTGGTAACCTCAACTGAAACATGGATATTTTGAAGAGAGATATGTTTGAGATATCAATGAAATACTTAATTGAAAATGTATGATAAGTATTAGGATGTATGAACTAGCATATTAGAGTGTGTATTCTATACATTTTTGGAATATTGCTTCATTTTTGGAATTTTTAATGAAGTTATTTTTTCTATGGTTTGCTCTTAATTTACTGTTTTTAATTATTTTTATGCAATGACTCCTTTTTTTCACCTAATGTTTTACGATTGCATGTGAAGTTTTCAGCTTTTATCATTGTAAGATATTGAGTTCCAAAATGTGTTTCTTCCTCCCTCTATATCTTTCCTTCCCAAAACAACAAGCACAGTGATGATAGATTATGCAGGTACAATCATAATAAACATTTTCCACATTAGTCATGTTTGAAAGAAAAATCGTAACACAAGGGAAAAGCCATGATGGAAAACAACAACAAGAACAAAAGTCAAAATACTCTGCTTTAATCTCTCTTCAGACTGTAGTTCTCTCTATGTATGTAAACAGTATATGCCATCTTGAGTCTTTTGATAGTCTTGGATCATTGTATTGCTGGCATTAGTTAATTGTATCATAGTTGATTCATAAAGTGTCTCTTCAGTGTGGATTCTCTGATATAGAGTGATTCACCTTTTTAAAAAGTATTTCCCTAATGATTACATTCATACAGTTTCTCTAAAGTGTGGGTACGGTCATGGTCAGTAAGACTAGATGTAGACTTTCCACATTGGTTACATTCATAAGGCTTCTCTCCAGGGTGGATTCTCTGATGTTCAGCAAGAGCTTCCCTGTTTATAAAAGCCTTTCCACACTGGTTACATTCATAAGGTTGCTCTCCAGTGTAGATTCTCTGATTTACAATAAGATCTCTCTTCCTTCTAAAAGCCTTTCCTCATTGGTTACATTCATGTGGTTTTTCTCCAGTGTGGATTCTCTGATGTTTACTAAGAGCTCCCTTTTCTCTAAAAGCCTTTCCACACTGATTACATTAATAAGCTTGCTCTCCAGTGTGGATTATCTGATGTCTACTAAGAGCTTTTTTCCTTCTAAAAGCCTTTCCACACTGGTTACATTCATAAGGCTTCTCTCCAGTATGTATTACCTGATGTACAATAAGATCGCTCTTCCTTCTAAAAGCCTTTCCACATGAGTTACATTCATATGGCTTCTCTCCAGTGTGTATTATCTGATGGCTTTTAAGAGCTTGCTCACATATAAAAGCCTTTCCACATTGGTTACATTCATAAGGCTTCTCTACAATGTGGACTTGCTGATGTACAATAAGATTGCTCTTCCTTCTAAAAGCTTTTCCACAATGGTTACATTCAAAAGGTTTCTCTCCAGTGTGCATGATCTGATGTCCAATAAAACCTTGCTTGCTTCTAAAAGCTTTTCCACACTGGTTACATTCATAAAGTTGCTCTCCAGTGTGGATTCCCTGATGTCTATTAAAATCTCCCTTCCTTGTAAAAGCCTTTCCACACTGGTTACATTTATAAGGTTTCTCTCCAGTGTGTATTATCTGATGTCCAGTAAAACCTTGCTTGCTTCTAAAAGCCTTTCCACACTGGTTACATTCATATGGTTTTTCTCCAGTATGGATTCGCTGATGTACAGTAAGACCTCTCTTGTTCTTAAAAGCCTTTTTACAATGGTTACAGTCATAAGGTTTCTCTCTAAGCTGGATTCTCTCATGTGTTGCACAGTTTTCTCTCCAAGTAAAGTCATAGGATCTATCACCCATGAACCGTTGTTTGGGAGTTTCTACCATAGAATGGCTTAGCTCTGCAGTAGTTTCCTTCACTCCAAGTCTGATCCCTCCTTCTAAAAAAAAAAGAAAAGAAAAGAAAGACAGAAAAAAGCAAACAATGAAGCAAATATAGTCATGATAAAGACACACGCACACATACATACACATACACACACACACACAATTTATATTCCTTTCTCTCCATCAACAGAAAAGAAACTCGGTTATTTTCTCTTTTTTCTAAGCAAAGAGAAAAACATTAAATGGGCAGAACTAATCATTTTACATCCCATTATTTCACATTCCATACATAATTTAATTTCTAAGCAGTTTCATGCACAATTTCAGTGGAACCTCTCAATAAACCTGTGACAACACAGAGAGTGCCTTCATTTGCCTTAGGTGCACAACTTAGGTCATCAGCTGAGAATGGCTGACACCCCAAAACCCAGCAGCTGAGATTAGAATTTGCACACTGAGAATGGGGATGCTCTGCCTACATTATGTGACAAATTAGTTCCACTCTCAATTTTTCCCTTTCCCTTTCATGATTTGCATTTTCACTTGTTTTCATAGACATGACATTTGGTGCATATATAGGAAACACTCAAATTATGTCATGATCTGTCCTGCCTATAATCATAACAAATTTCCATGGTGATCCTGTTCAATTACATTTTTCTATTACTTTCTATTACATAACAAAAAAAAAAAAAGTTTTTTTTAAATGCATGAAATTATCCACATATGAAAATGTTTCATGCATAAAATTGAGTTCATCATCCTGAGATATGGAAGGGAATTGCAGGCTGCACTATTGCAATCCTTCCCTTTTAGCAGCTCACAAACCCCTTGAACAATTGAGATAATGATCCAAGGGATCTGACCAAAAAATGTCTTAGTGGGACCTTAGGTGGTGAATAAATGTCTGATTTGGTTATAAAGGTAGCTGTCCTCTGGGACAACACAGATATTTCCACTTTTACAAGTCTTTTTCTTGCGATTTTGGTCTATCATGATCACCAATACACTGCTATGGAGGACTGTGCAGTGAGTCCATCAAACTCTGGCTGCTTCAAAGTACAATACATTGTTCTGGTTTCTCAAATTGACACCAGAGTATTCCCAGCATTCCAGGAAGGTTGCACACTCATGTTGAAATGACCACGGGCTTGCAAAGACCTTCAGGGGCTTTCTCTCCCCAGACCAGAGTAGTTCTTTCCCTCCTGAGTTATCTAGCAACCCCATCTCATCCAGTCTCTGAGAAAGCCTGAGAAAGATGTGCTAAAAACAATATTTGCAATTATCCTTGAGTCATTTAGGGCAACATTTGCCAGGAGCCAATAGAAATATAAATCATTTTAACAGTAATTAACAATGACTTCTGACTGGTTAGAGTATGTCTCCATAGGAGCTTATCCAATTCTTTTGTTTTCTACATGATACATGTATGATCATTTTCATCATATCTGTTTCAAAATCAGAATACAGTTACAGTGGATAAATGTGGATAGGGTCTTTGTTGGAATCTTTACAAACCATTATATTATTATATTAAAGAAGAAAAACTCCACAGGTCTTGAATCAGAAAGTCCAGGGTTTTAAACCCACTTAAGAACCTTGCAAATCAAGTTATAAGATCTCTGTTAGATTCAATTACTTTACCTGTAAAATGGGCATAATAATAGCACTTAAGTCCTCTATTCTCATGAGGATGAAATAAGACAGTGCAGAGCATGACACACAGGGCTGTATAAATGCTACCTATCTTATTTCACTTTGACTATTACCTCCCCAGTTCTGCTCTCCTTCTTAAACCATCCTCCTCACCAATTGATGATGCACTGAGGCACTAAATTATTTAGTCTACCTGGTGCACAGTGGGTCTCTCCAAAGTGGCTGGTGTATTATCCACCCCACCATTCTGGGACCTTCATAAGAACGGGGGATGTCCCTCACATCTCTTTGTGTTCCTGGTGTTTAGCCCAGTGTTGCCATGTAGCAGGCCCTTAATTGTTTACTGACTAGAAGTTCTAAGGAATGGCTCATGACCCAAACTTTGGGCACATTCAGGAGAGGTCCATTGCCCCAAATCCCAAGCAAGGGCGTCTTACAGGATCACAGATGAACACTAGTAGGGACTTACAGGGACATGGAGTGTGACCCACTCATTTTATAGATGGGAAACTGGTGTTCACAGAGGAGCCTGGCACACTGCTGCCAAGAAATATCCAATATTAAATTCCAAGTCTGGCCTTTCTCCCCCAAACTGAGCATTTACTTCAGGGTAACTCCTAGAAGCCCCTTGTGACCACAACTCTCACAAGTCTGCTTTCACCTCACTCACCTGGAGAGCAGCTCCTCAGGCCTTCTTGGTCCAGCATCCAAAGTGCTTCCCTTTGCTCAAAATAAGAGATCACCTCTTCTCTGGGAACTGGAAGCCCTGGGCATGGGGAAAAAAAAGAGTTAGAAATCAAAACGGAGAGAAGTTGGTCATGTAGTTCTCCCTAGTGAAAGAATGAGGATCCATAGCTGCTCCATATTGAAATTCAATCCCTGATGTTCAGACATATCAGTTTATACTCACTCACTGGGGTTTGTACATCATCACCTAAGAGAGGATGTGCCCACTATTTGTACTACTTCCTCTGAGAGAGAGCCAAAGGCCCTTCTTCCCACCTCCTATCCTGTGAGGCTCCCCCCACTGGAAGAAACTTCTAATCCCTAACCTGGGTTACTAATTGTGTACCTCTGGGCAAGTCAATTAAATTCTGTTTGTTTTCCTCAGTTTCCTCAACTCTCAAATGCGCATAACAATATCACCCAACTTGAAATGTTAAGATGAGGTTAAAGTGATATCATATTTTGTTGTACTTTTAACTTATAAACAAGCATTTCAGTATCATAGTTCAATAAAAAGATGTTTGCACATGAAACTGTAAATCCACATTACACAATTTGTTATTCATTTCAAATAGACAAGAAAATTATCAAGTAAATTTTTTCCTTTCTGTTTGCCTGTGCCCACCCAAGAAATGGCTGCCATTGCATAGAAATATATATATATATACACTCACACATTAATAAATAATAAACACATAGACACACATACATAAACATACATACATACAGATATGGATGTAAAATTATGCTATCCGTATTTCTATTTATCAGGTTTTTTTTTTTCCCCCTGGATGTAAATAGCATGTTTCTTGATTTGTTCTTTGTCATGAATTTAAGTACTGGGAATCATCAAGATAACTTATTTGCTGAAAGTTGTTCTTAAACTGTATCCTTGCTATATTGTAAAGAAAGCATATGGCACAGCACCTGGCAAAGAGCAGGTGGAAATAAATACTTATTCCCTTCCATTCCTTTGCCACCCTTTGTGCTGGAATTATGAGGGCAATTCAAAGGCATATTAAGAAGAAACTTTCCATACTAGGGCCAACTAATTGCTTTGAGCTGATACAAATTGACTCTTGCTAAAAAGAATATTCCAAATACTAGACCCAATCCAAAAAAGGAAAGAGTTGAAAGGAAAAGCCACCTGAGCAGTTTTTAGAGCTTTGGTGTACAAAATTAGAGGTGAAACTCTAAGATCAGTTCGATGTTTGAGATGCTTCTACTGATTTAAACTTTGACCTGGTAATGGGTAAGAGAGCTTCAGGAACAAAGAAAATTCTCAGGTCCTGTCACACAATACAAAGACCAGCTCTTTCCCTTCTCTTCCCTCAAATCCTGTACACATGGCAATGAAGATATTCCCTTTGATTGCAGACTTGCAATTATCAGGGGAGGTGCCCTTACCCAGGGAGAGCAGGTTCTGGGCGTTCTCCACCATGACCTCCTTATACAGCTCCTTCTGAGAGGGGTCCAAGAGCCCCCACTCCTCCCATGTGAAATCCACAGCCACATCCTTGAACATCAACACCTCCTGCAGCATCAAAAGTCAGAAGATGTTGAGCTGAAAGATCCTTCAGAAGTAGAATCCAACCCCCTTCAATATACAGGAGGAAACAAACACAGAGAAGCGAGTTGCCCAAAGGTCATAGGCTTTCTGAGAGTCAGAGTCAACTCTTGAACCTGTGACCATTAAGAGACTGAATTTAGAATCTGTTGAAATAAAACTGAAAAGTGACTTATTACAGAATACATAATGGAAAGGCATCCTAGGGCTGCAGAGAATATTCTGCTAATGAATTCTTCCACACCCTTTGTTGGTAACCTTATGTTTCTCCCAACTCCATTTCCTATTTCCCCATTCCCTGTACCTCTTCCTTTTATCTATAATCTATTTTCCTAAATAAACCACCTTTTGCCAAAGAGAATGGTCATTGTGAATTTTATACATGTTTACTTCAAGCTAGGAATTACTTTCCTGACCTAGTCATGGTCTATGTGTAAGGTAAATTTCAGTTTAATTCCTTTATTCTATTATTTTGTTCTGGACAACAACTATGTTTTGAAAAGAAGGTTTCTGTGCGGTTGATCTACAAGCAGTGGCAGAAAACTCCTACAGCACAGCCTCAATTGCAGCCCTGGAAGTGTGAAGGACCAAAAAAAGACCTTGTGAGCAGAGGAGCTATGTGACAGAGAATGAAAATGTAGGGAAAACAGCAAAGGAAGGTAGACAGTGAGGAGAGGGAGAGAAATCCCCTTTCTAGGGGAAGAAAAATGGATGAAATTAGAAAACTAAGAAACAGGACTAGTTGAAGGGCAAGAAAGAGAGGGAAATCTACAAGAGAACTAAGAAGACAAGGGGGGGTGAAGAAACACAGAATGAGATAAATTAGAAGGGATGAACAAATGTCTAGAGAAAGTTGAAATAAAAGACTTATGACATCTTCTAAATGGGACAACTAGAGGAATATGCATATTTCTTTTCAACAAATGGTTCTTTTACAAAAATTAATCATTGGGATACAGAGATCCTTCACACAGGTGTAAAAACGAAGACATAATCATTATATTCTTTCATTTCCCACAGAAATAGGAATGAAAATGTGTTCAAAGATCACCAACAAAAAATACAAACCTAAAAGGAGATTTACCTGTGACATATTACATAATGACCGAGTTAGAGGACAAATCTTAGAAATGATAACTTTGTAAAGGAAAAGGTAAATGATTGATTAAATAATATCCAAAATTTCTGGGGTTCTGCTGAAGCTGGTCTTAGGTTATAGGTGTGTGGCGGGGGGAAGTGAGGGGGGAGGGAGAAGACTTACCATAACATTAATTAATGTAGAAAAAGAGATGTTTAACTGAATATGCATTTTAAAAAACTAGAAAAATCAATGAAAAATCCAAAATAAGTACAAAAAACAAGATATTAAAATTAGAGGGGAAATAGATGAACAGATAAATTGGATATACAAAGTGACAAATAAAAACAAAAATGGCTTCTTTGAACTGATTCTAAAAGTAGAGAAAACCCTTAGCTAAAATGATCAAAAGGAAGAGAGCATAAAATACAGTCACTGAAATATCAAATGGCAAAGGTAAAATAAGCAATCTCCTTTGATAGCTTTGGTAGCTTCTGCAATGACTAGCCTCTATGCTTTTATGTGAATAGAGCTCCTGAGAGCCAAGAGAAAAATTATCAGATTTCTTTCTGCATCTATTTTGAACAACATCAGCCTCCTGAAAGAGATGTCCAAATGACAATTCCTAGGAAACCATCACCAAAATGCAGATCTGCCAAGTTGATGAAAAAAATCCTTCAAATCTCCTAAAAGAAAATCCAGGACAATTGAAGTACTAAAGAGCCAGCATTAGGACTAGACATAATTTGGCAGCAACTTTCATTAAGGAGCAGAGAACTTGTAATAGGATATGGCAGAAGGCAAAGGACCTAATCTTATGGCCAAGAGTAAATTATGAAGCAAAAACAAATGGAATGCTTTCAGGGGAAAAGGACTTTTAATGAAAGTCCTTCCAAACATTCCTAAAAAAATGACCACGAGACCTGTGAGGAGAAATACAAAAAATCATCCACAATGAACTACTCTCAGGGACTCAAAATAAAAGGAAGAACTAGTTATATACCACCATAGTGACATGACATGTGTTCCCTCTGATTCCTTTTTGTGCTAACAGAAGGAATCAAAGTAGAATAAACCTGGGAGGGTTCTATTATGTCTGGATGATCTTAATGAGAGATTGGAAAGAGGGGGAGAGGGTGGAGAGAAAAAAGAGCTAGGAAATATTGTCTCTGACCAGGAGGGCCCTCGATTTGACATCTCTACCAACAAAGGGTTGGGGACATCTGAGCCTCAGTCATCTAGTCAAAGGAAGAAAGAATGCCCAGGACATAAGCAGGTAAATGCAGAAATTCAGTTTACTCCCCTGTGAATTGACTCAAGTCAGTTCTCTGCATTATACTCTTCCAGGTCAACTCAGGACCTGCTGCAGCCTATAGAAATCAAAATATCCAAGAACCTGAAGTGCCATGACACATTAATGTGACTCTCTTAATCCTTCCTTTTCTCCTACTTGTTCTCAAGGTTTCTGCCAGTGCCTGGCACTCTGCATAGAGAAGCCTAAATTAAACCAGAAAAAAAAAATTTGTACCTTGGGGTCCAGGAACAAAAATGAGAATCCCAGAAGCCTATTTTAGACAGGAGATATGGGTCCCTGTGTGCCAGGACAGGTCTTAGGAGCCTCAAAGCAGCATGATGGCCCCAGAGCTTTCTGTACTAGAACTCCTCAGCTTGGACATCAGGCCTTTCTCAATGCTCTCAGTGACTAAGGAATGGTCAAGGGGAGGGATTCGGGGAGACCTGGAAAGGTTGGGGAACTTAAGGCAGAAGGACAGGAGCACCCCAGGAGAATATATTCTTCTCTGATGACCAGGACAAGAGCTGGGGAAGCCTTCCAGGCTCGGCTCCCGGCCTGACCAAGACAAATTCTGTGAAGGGTTTTCTAGGAGCTTCAGGGAAACTTGTCATAGTAAACCAAGAGGAGGGGGGAGACACTTTGGGTAGGGAGGGGAATTGGGCAGGCCCAAGAAGAGCAGACCTGCTCCCTCTGGAATGGAGATTCATGATGATGTGGTAGATCTTGTCAGTCCCTTCTAATGAGGAGGAACATAGAAATAAATGTTGAAGTGGTGTGTGTGTGAGAGAGGGTGGGTGTAAGTGGGTCTGTGGCCAAGATCCCAAAGGTCCAAGGAATTAGTTGGGCAGGGCAATGTTACTATTTGTCTCCCTGATGCCTGTTTTTGTATGGAAATAACCTATACATCAGAACCTTATAGCTTCACACCCCATGTCTAGGGAAATGGCAGTTACTGCTGATGTTGGTCAGGTCTGGGGATGCACTTCACTTACCTGAGGGCGTCTGAGGCTCCCAGACTCCATTCCCTCTGGCTCCAGGCTCCCTGTAGAGGTAACAAAGCAATCAAAATGAATCCTTTTTGTTAAATTCCTCCCTCCATATCAATAACCAACCAAACAAAAACCATATGATCATCTCAATAGATGCAGAAAAAGCATTTGATAAAATCCAACATCCATTCCTAATAAAAACACTTGAGAGCATAGGAATAAAAGGACTTTTCCTTAAAATAGTCAGGAGCATATATTTAAAACCTTCAGTAAGCATCATACGCAATGGGGAAAAACTGGAACCTTTCCCAGTAAGATCTGGAGTGAAGCAAGGTTGCCCACTATCACCATTATTATTCAATATTGTATTAGAAACACTAGCCTCTGCAATAAGAGTCGAGAAAGAGATTAAAGGAATTAGAGTAGGCAATGAGGAAACCAAACTATCACTCTTTGCAGATGATATGATGGTATACCTAGAGAACCCCAGAGATTCTACTAAAAAGCTATTAGAAATAATTCATAATTTTAGCAAAGTAGCAGGATACAAAATAAATCCCCATAAATCCTCAGCATTTTTATACACCACCAACAAAATCCAAGAGCAAGAGATACAAAGAGAAATTCCATTCAGAATAACTGTTGATAGCATAAAATATTTGGGAATCTACCTACCAAAGGAAAGTCAGGAATTATTTGAGCAAAATTACAAAAAAGTTTCCACACAAATAAAGTCAGACTTAAATAATTGGAAAAATATTAAGTGCTCTTGGATAGGCTGAGGGAATATAATAAAGATGACAATACTCCCTAAACTAATCTATTTATTTAGTGCTATACCAATCAGACTTCCAAGAAAATATTTTAATGATTTAGAAAAAATAACAACAAAATTCATATGGAACAATAAAAAGTCGAGAATCTCAAGGGAATTAATGAAAAAAAAAATCAAATGAAGGTGGTCTAGCTGTACCTGATCTAAAATTATATTATAAAGCAGCAGTCACCAAAACCATTTGGTATTGGCTAAGAAATAGATTAGTTGATCAGTGGAAAAGGTTAGGTTCACAAGACAGAATAGTCAACTATAGCAATCTAGTGTTTGACAAACCCAAAGATTCTAACTTTTGGGATAAGATTTCATTATTTGATAAAAACTGCTGGGATAACTGGAAATTAGTATGGCAGAAATTAGGCAAGGACCCACACTTAACACCATATACCAAGATAAGATCAAAATGGGTCCATGACCTAGGCATAAAGAACAAGATTATAAATAAATTAGAGGAACATAGGATAGTTTATCTCTCAGACTTGTGGAGGAGAAAGAAATTTGTGACCAAAGATGAACTAGAGACCATTACTGATCACAAAATTGAAAATTTTGATTATATCAAATTAAAAAGCCTTTGTACAAACAGAACGAATGCAAACAAGATTAGTAGGGAAGTAACAAACTGGGAAAACATCTTTACAATTAAAGGTTCTGATAAAGGCCTCATTTCCAAAATATATAGAGAACTGACTCAAATTTATAAAAAATCAAGCCATTCTCCAATTGATAAATGGTCAAAGGATATGAACAGACAATTTTCAGATGATGAAATTGAAACTATTGCCACTCACATGAAAGAGTGTTCCAAATCACTATTGGTCAGAGAAATGCGAATTAAAACAACTCTGAGATATCACTACACACCTGTCAGATTGGCTAAGATGACAGGAAAAAATAATGATGAGTGTTGGAGGGGATGCGGGAAAACGGGGACACTGATGCATTGTTGGTGGAGTTGTGAACAAATCCAACCATTCTGGAGAGCAATCGGGAATTATGCCCAAAAAGTTATCAAACTGTGCATACCCTTTGATCCAGCAGTGTTTCTATTGGGCTTATATCCCAAAGAAATGCTAAAGAAGGGAAAGGGACCTGTGTGTGCCAAAATGTTTGTAGCAGCCCTGTTTGTAGTGGCTAGAAACTGGAAAATGAATGGATGCCCATCAATTGGAGAATGGCTCGGTAAATTGTGGTATATGCATGTTATGGAATATTATTGCTCTGTAAGGAATGACCAGCAGGATGAATACAGAGAGGCTTGGAGAGACTTACATGGACTGATGCTAAGTGAGATGAGCAGAACCAGGAGATCATTATATACTTCGACAACGATATTGTATGAGGATGTATTCTGATGGAAGTGGATTTCTCTGACAAAGAGACCTAACTGAGTTTCAATGGATAAATGATGGACAGAAACAGCTACACCCAGAGAAGGAACACTGGGAAACAAATGTGAACTATTTGCATTTTTGATTTTCTTCCCGAGTTATTTTTACCTTCTGAATCCAATTCTCCCTGTGCAACAGGAGAACTGTTCGGTTCTGCAAATATGTATTGTATCTAGGATATACTGCAACATATTTAACATATATAGGACTGCTTGCCATCTTGGGGGGGGAGGGGTGGAGGGAGGGAGGGGAAAAAAATGAAACATAAGCGAGTGCAAGGGATAATGTTATAAAAAATTACCCTGGCATGGATTCTGTCAATACAAAGTTATTATTAAATAAAATAAAATTTAAATTAAAAAAAAAAATAAAATAAAATAAATTCCTTCCTCCAGTCCCTGGTCTTTATCTCAGGGTCCTGCTGCTCCCAACTTTGAGGGGCCCACAAAAGTGATAATAGACTAAGCTCTTATTAGCAAAGGTCACAGCTAACCATAGGGAGTCTTTAAATCTCAGACTCTCTGAAAACCAAGAGAAAGCCAGGAGCCCTCTGGGGAGTCCCTCTCTTCATTATCTGTGCATAAAAAAGCACAGCTTTCCCTAATCCTAGTCCCAGCCTGATTGCCTTTGATTTCATAGCCTGGAGAATGCTGTTTGGGGCCCTGACAGTAAAACTGTTCCAATTTTACCCCACTTTTGCTGTCTGTCTTTGATCCAATCCCTTCTTGTGCCAAGCCTAGGTCACCAAAAGAAGATGGAGAGGGAGAAGCATCCCAGAGGATCAGTCATCCTGATTCCCTCTTTTTCTCAGCAGGAGGCAAGCCTACAGGGATTTCTGGGGGAGTGTGAGGTCCTCCAGGAGTTACAAAGTGGGTGTCTCATTGACCTGATGTTCACTTGAGAATTACCAGTTATTGGTTGATACTGCAAAATGTTAGTGGCCAGAGGATTCTCTGAAACCCTGGGAATTGTAATGTAAAGAACTGCAGAGTAATGCTAGGGCATTTGCAGATGAAGTCACTGCCCAGGGTTAAGTATACTGCCCTTTACAAAACCCCATGAGAATGACCAAAGCAAGCCTAATCCTTGGAGACAAAATCCAGTCTGGCATTCAACTCTGAGGGCTCAGAGAGAAGAGGGGCCAGGGAAGCAGGAGGTCTGGGGATCAGGGTAGAGTCTAAAAGGTAAGACAGAACAATGGAGATCATGGAACTCAGGACCAGTGGGGTGAGAATTGGTGGACAGCCGAAGCAAGGAAAGTTTAAAAAAAAAAAAAAGTGCCCTGAGATCTACCTAGGAGCTGGGAAGGAATGCTGGGACCTTCTGGTACAGCTTAGGTTTAGAGTCTGAAAACAGGACAGCTGAATCAATAATCAAGAGTTGGGATGGGGAGCCCAGGACAATTGGGTCCTAATCAGAAGGCTGAAATTATGGACAAACTCTGAAGTCTGGGAAAGTGTGACCCAAAGGGAAATCTGGGCAAGTTTGGGAAGTGATTGGGAGCCTGGAAAAGGTGTAGGGGTAGGGGGGCTCATTCAAGAAGCAGCCTTGGTAGAAAGGTGTGTTCTTGGTAGACATGGAGGTCATGTACTCCAAGGTCAGAAGAAGAATCTCAAAGACAAGGAGAGGCAGTGGAAGTGGGGAAATATGGAGCATGCTGGCTCAGACCTACCTGGGAGCTGCAAGCACAGCTGTGGATGCAGGAATGCCAAATTATCTCAGCTCCAAAGGAAAAAAAAAAAAGGGGGGGGGGTGAGAGCCCTGAGCTGGCAGGGAAAAAGGAGAGAGATTGGAGCTCTTAGGGGGAAAAGAGATCTGAGTTCCCAGAGAAAAACAGGGACAGAATAAAGGTCCCAGGGAAGGTAGACCAATTTCCATAAAAGGTAAGGCAAAAGGGGCAGGAAGGTAGAGTGATGCTAGCTCAGACTTCCACTTTGTGGATAGCCCAGTAAGGAATTGTCTTCCTGGTCCTAAGAGCCCTGTCCCATCCCTCCCCCAGATTGGTTGAGTACTTTCCTCCAATCATATCCAGGGCCTGGATTTTAGAACTCCCAGTTTCCTCTCCCACCTTAGTCCTGCCCCCATCACAAAAAGATTTTCTGCCCCAAACTCCTCCCAGACCTCCAGAATCCTCCCAGGCCACCCACCCAGCCCCCAGGCTGGTCCTCTCTGAGAGCTCCTCCTCCCATACTCATCTCCACCTCCTTCTGGGCAGAAATACTGCCCTGCTGAAAGTGCCTCACCAGACTAACCCAAAGTAAGAGACCTCCTACTCTGAACAAAGGAAGCAAATAGCTCTTGGGAAATCGGGATGCTATATACCATTAGTTACTGTAAATCCAACTTGGATTTTATTGGATTCTCCCTTTGTCATTGTGATCTTTAACCCTCTACAAGCAGACCAGACCTTAAGGAGAAATACTCTCAAACTCAGCATGAGGAATAAGAACAGGGAAGAATTAAAGGTTACTGGATCAGAATTATTTTGTCTTATTTTATAGGTACTACTCACTCCTCTGGCTATTATTTTATTAGATTTTGACTATACTCCTCCCCCAAATTCCACTCTCCTTAAACCATTATCATTCTTACTTGTAGTGTCTGGGCTAGCTTTCTGCAGGATCTCTGGACTGGTTTTGGTCTTAGCAGGAGAGTCACCCCGATGGTCAGGAATAGAGTCCAAAGTCTTTATTATCTTCTTCAGTCTCACAGTCTGAACCAGTTTCTTCCAGTTCTCTCAACCCTTAAATATCCTATTATAATTACATCATTACATCATACTGAGTATCACCATGCTAAGTACTAAGTATATGTAAACTAGAGAACCGTTATCTCATCAATTCCACTGAGTAAACACCTTGTTTTAAGTATCCTTGTTTCAAGTACATTTCTCCAGAATTCTGGTCCTTTACACTTAGTAATTAGTGAGTTATAAATCACTCCATTTAGTTCATTTTTGCAGTTCACAATGGGCTCACAGTGGGTTTCCATCTCATTGTTGGTATGTTGTCTGCCCCACCAATCCAAGACCTCCATGACAGCAGATGTCCCTTGAACCTTCTTTTGTTCTTGGTGCTTAGCCCAGAACCTGGCATGTAGTGGGCACTTAAATGTTTGCTGACTTATAGAAATAAGCTCATCTTCGATCAAATAATCCCTTTAGGCAGTTTCAGGAGAATTCCATGCCCCTAAATCCCAAACAGAGAAATCTTATAGGATCCTAAATGATCACTAGAAGGGACCTACCAGACCATAGAATATAATGTCCTCATTTTACAGATGGGGAAACTTAGATTCATTGACCAGCCCAGGATACCATTATAAAGAACTATTTTAAAAAGAGTTTCTAGGCAGTTTTTCCCTAAGTTTAGCACTTACTCCTTGGGAACTCCTAGAATAGTCCTGCAACCACAAGTTTCTTACACCTGATTTCCCCTCCCTCACCTGGCAATCAGCTCCTCAGCCTTCTTGGTCCAGCATCCATGGTACTACCCAAAATAAGAGATCTTATCTTCTCTGGGGCCTGTAAACCTTGTCTGGAAAATCAGTTAAGGATGAAAAAGGAGAGAAACTTGCAATTTAGTTCTCTTCAGGGAAAGAGGGAAGGAGCCAGAGCCACTCCATTTTGACTTTCACTCAATTATGTTCACACATATGAGTCTCTATACTCCCTCATTAGTTCTTGTTTAACCCAAAGTAGAATATGCCATATTATTCTGTTGTACAATTATTAAAAAAATAATAGCCTTTTATTTTCTAAATATAAGCAAATGTCATTTTCATTATTCATCCTTGGAGGTCATGAACAGTTGCCAACTAAGGATTTAGATGAGCCCAATTGTGCAACAGTAGAGGGGACCTTAATAAGAACCCAATGTCAATAGCATCTGAAGTCCACATCTGGAGGGGAAGGAAGAAGGATTTAAAATTTAGTGGAGCCAGTGCCAACTACTATAGGCATCCCATGTCCCTGTATGAGCAAGGAGACATCTCCAACAGGAATCATCAAAAGAACAAGCTTGGTCTAAATGCCGTCCTCCTTCTCACTTCTCCCCAGAGCTTTGTCCTGGTGAGCGATTGGGATTGGAGGGAGGGTCCCTCAATGTTCTCTTTGATGCTTTCTCTTTTTTTTTTTTTCAGCATCTATCCCCCCTTTTACATTCTTTCCTCTAGAGACTGGATTTTCCACAAGTAAAACAAGCTTCTGGTCTAATTAAATTTGAAGTTGCAAGAGGGCAACGATTAGAAGGGAAGTAGAAAACTAGGAGGGAAATTTTATATTGAAGACTTTTGATAAAGGGCTCATTTTTAAAAGATGTAAAGAATTGACTCAAGTTTATAAGGATACAAGCTTTTCTTCAATTTATAAATGGTCAAAGAATGTGAACAGACAATTTTCTGAAGAAAGTAAAAGCATTTCTAGTCATATGAAAAGATTACACCTCTCAGATTAGTTAAAATGACAGTTTTTCTGAGTTTTTAGTTTCCTTCTAATTCTTGAATCCTGGCCTCTATAAAAGACCCCTCCCTAGGGAAACAGAATAAACAGTTTCATTCTATTATCCGAGAGACAGGCATGACACCCCATTGATAACACTCACTACTGATTAAGCTCTCTACTGAGGTGAAGATTAGTCCAGAGACACTCATTCAATTCCACAATTCTCAGCAATACTGGTGGGTCTGGGAAAAAATAGGGGAACTAAAAGAAAAATGTTGGTACTATGAGTTAGGTTACCCATATAGAAGTACATTAGCAATTATACTCAACAAGGGTTCTAAAGTATCCAGAATTCCCAAGGATTCATAGGGCACAAAGAAAGAATAGTGCAAATTTCAGTCAAATATTCATCACATTTTTTCCTAGTAGCAAAGATTTAGAAAGACTACTGTTTCTCTCTGTGACTGGATACACCATCTTTGGTGAATGAATATGCTGAAAAAATATTGTGAATCAGAAAGGGAAAGACATAATATATGATGCTAAGTGAAATTACCTCTTTCACAATTGTGCAAATGTCTGGAGTAGGATGGTATAAGTAATAATAAGTATTGATAGACATGTAGATATGTTTGGGTTTTAGAGAACTGTTGTTCTTTTAGTGTTCAATTGTTCTGAGAAAAAGACTTGAAGTGGGAGAGGAGGTTTTCACCAAATGAGTGAGATGTGGAAAAAAAAATAAAATTCTAAAAAGTGGAAAAGTGAAAAAGAAAGATATAATTCTTTAAAAGATACGATTGACAAATTTAAATGATAAACAGAGCTAGGCTAGGAAAGGCAACAAATTTGACCAAAACATGTAATTATAATCACTGTTAAACATCAAATCACAATAAGCTGAATGAATACTGATTAATTTGAATAGGGTTTCAAAATTATCATCACACTGACCTTGGATACAGGAGAACCTGACTTTGAAGCCTATCTTGCCTTTTAACTAGCTATCTAATTTTGTCTTTGCATCCTGACATTGGCCATAAAACATAAAGATAATAGCAAATTATTCGTAAGAGTTTTTGTGGACCAAAGATGATGATGTATTAACAATATCTTAAAGCTCAATGACAAAGCTCATTATTATTACAAGGTGTCACATCATTGTGCCCACCCTTCCAAATGATAATATCTCTATTTGTTGGAGACTGGCACAAGTTTAGGGATAAAATATCCATTATTACTATACTTGCTATGGTCATTCATGAAATGTGTGTGTTTGAAAAAACTTAAAGGAGTGGGATTGGAACCCTTAATGTGCCCCATTTTCTCCTTTCAGGGTCATGGGTGAAAAATTTGAATCATCAAAGGTTCATCTCTGTGTTATCTATTTGAGAAAAGACATTAAGATAACCACCCCTGAATGCAGACATGCTATTTGTATGTCTTGTCTCCTCAATGAAAACCTTCCAACTTCTTGCTGTACTGCATGCCAGGCGTTCTACCAGTTGGGAACTCAGGCTGATATGGCAATGCAACCTGAAGAAGAAGCAACCTAGAGAAGAACAGAAGCTGCTCTGTGATTATAACAAGATCCTATTCTGTGTGACCTGCTCTGAGTTACCGGATCATGAAAATCACACACATTGGCCCATTGCAGTGGCTGCTCAGCATCACAGGCGAGTCATGCACAGAACAATGTCATTCCTCCAGGTGGCCCAAGGTCTTCCTTGGGGAGTGACAGCTCCATGCTCAGTTTAGTCATTCCTATTGTAGACTATCACTAGGATGTATTTATTCCCTGATAATCTGAGTACTTACTCAATTATCCACCCAAGGAGGTCAAACAGCCACTTCTTCCTGGTGTGACTCTACACTATAGACATCAATCAGACACTATTGGTCTTTCAAGATTCAGCCCTTCACATTGCATGCCCTCAACCTAAGAGAAAATATCCTAATAGTAGTTATTCATGCTATTCTTCCAGAAAAAAAAAAAAATCAAGGAAAATCTGGAAATTTTGCAGACACTACTGATGCTGAAGTAAGAGACCTAAGGGACAGGCTGTAATTTGAACTGTAACTACCTGGAACTCTTTCCTTCAGTAATGTTTTGTACATCCTTAATCTCAGATAGTTTTCATAACAATCCTGTCATCATTATTAGCCATAACTAGCAGACAAGACTGTTGAGGTGTGAGAAGTGAGGGCTAAGAGATTCCCTGACAACAATGGAGTCCTCTAGCCACTTTGCAAAAGAATTCACAAACCCCAATGAATACAGGCTTGAGGTTTGTGGCAAAAAGGGTCTTATTACACTAAGAAAACAACTTTCTTAGTGGGCAAAATCCTGTTACGATTATTTACAAAAGCTTGGGCACACAGCTTTTGATTATATAATTATATTTATTATATAATAGGCAATAATATATCAACATAAGATATAATATAAATATACACTAATAATCTTAAAATAAAATAAATTAAATATATAATTATTATATTATAACATTATATAATATTGCATATGTAGTATAAAAATAAAGTAAAATGATACAAAAAATATATTATATATAATTATATATTACATATATATATAATTATATAATATTACATTATATAATTTTCTCTTGATTATATATTTTCTCTTGCCCCAAGTCAGGGAGCAATGTGAGGGACTAATTTTCAATCCAATAGAGGGCAGTGACCATGCCCCAGGCCAAGATCTCCAGTTCAATCATAGGAGGAGTTTCCTTATCTGGAAGTTTCCTTTATGAACCAGAAGGTAAGGGCCCTCCCAGAGGCCTGGAGGCTTTTCCAACCCTTCCCTCCTCCCCAAGATCAAGGGGACAGTTTACTACAAGACTACTGAGGCTCAGAGACACTGTCTCTTTTCCTAATCCATGTCACTAATGACTATAGGAGCTTTGAATTAAACCAATGGCTCCTAATCTGAAATCTAATGCTTCTCTTCAACTGAAGCTGACCTCTATAACTGCTTCTCCTTTTGGCTCCCTGTCTCAGCCTCAGACCTCTACAAACAAGAAAACAGAAAAATGGGGGCTGAGGGGAAAACAGCTGATTTATCTGCTGCAAGAGCAAATTAACAATAAGCTTTGAGAAGTGAAGACATTTGCTAACAAAATTGTGTGACCAGTAACAAAATGGCCTTGGAATGATAGTTGGGAAACAGTGAATCAAATTATCTTTCTATTATCATCATTAACAAAGAGCAATTACTCATTTTCATAGCACTCTCAGGTTAGCAAGACCAGTTTAGGTAGAAATGTTACTATCACCTTTAAGCAGAAAAGCCATATTATACTTCTGTTCCAAGAGATCAATATACAATATTTGAGATTCAGGTGGGAAAAGCTCAAGAAATCCTAGATCACTTACGCAAATTTGATTCATTTCACAAGGAAATCACAAATAACATTGAAAAGTCAGCATTCTCTCAGCATTTTGTGGACTCAGATTTAGGTAGTAAAAGGATTTTGAGGTCATGTTTCCTCCCCTAGCCTGAAGAATCCTATCAAACCTCTCTAGAACTCTTTCCTCAAAACAAGAAACATAAATACTTATTTTTACAGAGTCAAATTCTCAAGAATCCTTCTTGAAACTCTATCTGAAACATGTATATGGTACAGATGATGCTATTTGTACACTGGAGGAAAAGCCAGAAAGAACAAATGCTTTGTCAAAATTGACCATCTCCAGAGTTTCAAATGAACTGCACTCAGCTCAAAGTGATATTCTTCCTATAGTTCTGATGTTTACAATGTTATTAAATGCATAAGATTAGAATTAGCATTGATCACTTGAACTAATTCCTAATAAATCAATGGGATTAGGTTGTATTAAGACCTTATTAATCTCCATTATGTCTTATTGCTAGCAGATTTAAGCCTCATTACCAGTTAAACTCTTTGGTATCCTGAACCTGAATAGTCAATACCTTAGAAGAGACACTTTTGCAAATCTGCATTAGAAACAAAGCCCATTAGAAGATATATAGCACAGAAAATCATAGAACTCAATAATTTCATAAAAATAAGTGTTAAATGTGATCTTCACTTGTAATTGGGAAAGTAAAATGTTATTTAGAGAAATAAATAAAACTGAGGTTAATATTTTTGCCTCAATTTCTCTTTTGGCAGTGTGGTGAAATATCTCCAGAGATGCTTTAAAAATACATAAAGTAAAATGCAGAGTCACAAAGAATCCAATTCAATTTCAGTAGGTATCAAAAATACTTTTAAAACATGTTAAGAACTCTACATCCCTGCCTATGGACTCAAAGCTGGTTATTTATATTTACTCTCCTCTGGGATTACCTTGCGCCCAGCCTACTGAGCACTGCTTAAGTGAATCTGCCCAAGGGAGATAGATACCTGGAGTTGGTGCTGCATCCTAAGAGGAGATCAAGCAAGAAGACACAGTCCTCCTCATCTCCAGGACTCTTTAACACCTTTGAGACACAACCTCCTGCCTCAAAGGCCAACCCCCTTTTTACCTCCTGGGCCCGCCCTGCCAGCTGACAGACATGGCAATTCTCAGAGAAGAAGAAATGTCCCTAACAAGATGGGCAGAGAAATACGCAGTTAAGAAGTGGAGTATTGTTTCAGTATTCAAAAAGCCAGCGAAATTCAGAATCTAAAGGTGGGTTTGGGGAATATTCTAATAAAAAGACCTGTAATTGACAGCAACTTAAGGATGTATTTTCCATTGGTTTGCCCTGAGAAAATGAAATTCCCCTTGGGAAAAAACTTTCCTCATTGTCCTTCACTGGAAACATCTGTAAAGGATTTTGTAGAAATGATTTATTCCTCAACGAATCTTCCTTTACCTTATTCTTTTCCCCGTTTTACCAGCCGGTAGGAAGTGCAAATAAAACTGACTTTTCCAATGCAGCAATCAACTTCTGAGATTAAAAACAAATAACACACCTAGAAAATGGTTTAGCACATTTAATGTTAAATTCCCTCCCATGCCTGGAGACTATTCACAGATCCCACTGAACGAGATAAAATGAGATCTTTCAAGACAGTTGTGAAAATCGAGTAAGGCTTCATCTATTTCAAAGTTTGAGTAGGCCTGAAGGACTTTAAGTCAAGAGCATACTTAAAGTGTCTCCTCCCTGCTATCTTAAGGACATACTTAAAGTCTCTTCCTGCTATCCCCTCCCTGTTAGCTCCCTAAGGGCATACTTAAGTCCCCTTCTTATCCTCCCTATTTCAGCCAAATATGGGCAACTATGTACTTGTTGGTCAAGTTCAATTTCTTGGATAGTTCTCGCGTTTAGAATGTAAGATCCTCAGCCAATAAGGATGAGGGTCAGTGGTGGGAGGGGGAATTTGCGTTAGGGATAAAAGCACCGACCCTGCCCCCTACGAGGCCTCTTCCCTTCGATTGTCTTCTCGATGGGTGGGACGCCCATTCTGGAGAATGTAAATAAACTTTGCTTTGCTTCTAGAGATCTATCCAGTTGTTTTATTAATGGTTTCTGACCCACACAGGAGGGAAGGGAAAAGTTGAACAAAAATGAGTGCAAGGGACAATGTTGTAAAAATTACCCATGCATATGTTCTGTCAATAAAAAGCTATAATTTAAAAAAAAAGAAAGAAAGAAACAATCATCAGCATTATTTCAGAGAGCCCTAGAGAGACTTCCATGAACTGATGCTGAGTGAAGTGAGGAGAACAAAGAACATTGTATATAGCAACAACAATGGATGGACAAGGCTCTTTTAAACCATGAGTCGGCAGGCCAATCCCAATAGACTTGTGATGGAGAAAAACATCTGCAACCACAAGGAGGATGATTGGAAATGAATGTGGATCACAACATAGTATATATTTTCATGTTTTTATTGTTGTTTAGTTGAGTTTTGGTTTTCTTTCTAATTTTTCTTCTTATTGACCTGATTTTTATTGTTTAGCATGATACATTTGGAAATATGTATTAACAAATAAAGATGATGTTTTAAGTCTCTGAGTGGAAAAGGGAGAGTCTTCTAGGCACAGGGGACAGCCACAGAAAATGCCTAAAGAGAAATGTCTTATTTCTGGAAGAATAAGGTGGCCAGTGTGACTAGATGGAAGAAGACTGGATATTATGGGGTGAATTGTGTAGTTAGGTGGGCCACAATTGTGGAGCAATTGACAGAAGAAGGCTTTTGTTGGATTTAAGTGAAATTAAATGGGCCTTTGTTGCAGTTGGGCCTACTTGAATTCCCAAAGCTACAACCTGAGCAGGGTGGCAAAAGCATTGACAGGATTACCTTATCCCTAAGTAGGCCCTTTTGTTGTCCTCAAGTGAGCCCTTGCTACAGTGGGCCCTTTTGCATTCCTTGCATTCTCTATATTGACACAAATTACCATGACCCTCACAGTTTCCATAACCAATAAAAAGGCCATGTTATGATTCAACTCCCAAGATTATTTTTCCTTTTACAAAAGAACTTACTGATATCCCACTTCTTTACTAACTCCTTATAGGGTTACTTACTAGACTTACTAAGTGTCACAATGGCTAACTCCTTTTTGGGAATTCAGCCTTCCAGTCAATGGAGTGATCCCCAATAATTCATTTAAAAAAAAAACTTAGCCCAATTACTAAGGGGCAGGTCCATTGGGTTCATTAGGAACCCATTCAGCTCATGGCAGCAAGTTCTCTAGGAACTTAGCCACCTTAATGGTTCCCTCCTACTTGTTAATAGTGAGTTCTCTTAGGGAACTTACCTTGAAGCCTTCCCTTGCTTATCAACCAATTCCCTTTTGGAACTTAGTCTGCCAGTCAATGGCATAATAATACAATCTTTTCCTCTTTATTTGGAGCTTCTCTAAGCCTACAAATTCTTTTGAGACACCTCTCAAAGGTCAAAAACTCCAATATATACAGTGGTTCATCCTGTGTACATTAAAATTTTCTGGTCCATACAGGGAGAGTACTGAAACACCAATATTTTGGGGATTCAATACTTTTGCACCACTGCATACAAACAGATACGGGGTCAAGTGGGTAAAGATTTGAAAAACTGTGACAATGCATTGCTGATGAAGCTGTGAACTAATCCAGTCATTCTGAACAGCAATTTGGAACTTTGCTTAAAGGACTATACAACTGTGCATATCCTTTGATCCAGCAGTGTCACTACTTGGTCTGTATTCCAAAGAGATTATAAAAGAAGGAAAAGGACCCACACGTGCAAAACTGTTTGTAGCACTTCTTTGTGGCAGCAAGAAAAGGGAAAATGAGTGGATGCTTATCAATTGGGAAATGGCTGAATAGTATGTGAAAGTAATGTTATACTATGGTTCTAAAAGAAATGATGAGCAGGCTGATTTCCAAACACCCAGGAAAGATTTATATGAAGTGATCCTGGGTGAAGTGAACAGAACCAGGAGAACATTTTACACAGAAACTGCAAGATTATGGGATAATCAATTATGATAGACTTGGCTCTTCGCAGCAATATGTTGATCCAAAACAATTCCAATATATTGGGGATGGAAAATGATGTCTTCACCCAGAGAGAATGCCTGAGATTAAGTGGGAGTCAAAGCAGACAATTTTCAGCTTTTTTTTTTTGTTTGTTTTTTGTTGTGTTTTTTTTTTTTCTTTTTGTTCTGATTTCTCTTTCACAACATGACTAATTTGGAAATATGTTTAAAATGATTGTTTATATATGTATAACCTATATCAGATTACTTACTGTCTTGAAGAGGGAGGAGGAGAGGGGAGGGAAGAAAGGAGAAAAAATTGGAACTCACACTCTTACAAAAATGAATGTAGAGAATTATTTTTACATGTAATTGGAGGAATAAAATACTGTTGAAATTAAAAAAGAAAAGGAGAGATTCATTCACAATATCACTCATTGAGATGAGACAATAAATCATATTCCCTCAGCTTTTAATGCAATTATCAAGTGATGGTCACACCTATATTTTGAAAGTGAACAACTTATACAAATAAAAAACATTAACATCATTTTACATTTTACATTTACAGTTACAAACAACTTCAGATATATTACATCATTAGTGTCTCTTAATCACCTATGTACAGTCAATGGCAAAGGGAAAAATATGCTCCTTCCTGGTATGAAAAACCACACAAAAATAATATCCTGTGCCTTCAAAACAGTGCATCTATTAAAGGATAGAGCTTGACTTGCACTCATGGCAACACCAGATTTTGTTTAAGTTCAGTTGATTGGATATTTATATTGGAAGAGAGCTGGCTTTCTGGAGAGGCTTCTTTGATAAATCAATATTGATATCAAATAATGTTTCCCTACCAATCACCCAATAGGAATGCTTTAAGATTGTACATTGTGATCTGTATCTGTAATACGCCAAACATATCTTAGGCCTGGAGCTGTGTCCCTTAGGAAAAAAAAAAAAAAAAAAAAAAAAAAAAACCCTAGGAAGAGGATAACTAGGTGGCAAAGTGGATAGAGCACCAGCCCTGAAGTGATACATGCTTAGATATTTACTAGCTGTGTGATTGGACAAATCACTTAATCCTGCTTAAGGAAAAAAAAGGAATGGTCTGGAAAAAAAGCTATTTCAAATATACTTGAGGGTCATTGGAATTCCAATCTCTTCTCTTATTGGAGGACAAGGAGAAAAGAAAGGTTGAAGATGTGCAGGGGAGGGGATGTGAGGGAACTGATACATGAAGCATTTCTTGAAAGTGTCATAAAATGAGACAGACCCTTCATCACAGTTCAGCAAAATCCCAATGCTGAGGATAGGACCATGAACATCATGAGTGAAGTTGGGAGGAGTAGTCATTATAGTATATTGATTTCCATTCCTAATACATGAAAGAAGGAATATATCCTTAGCAGAGGGGACAGGATCTCTCCTCAATGATGCCTTACATACACCAACTGTCCATTGCCTACTGTCTCCCACATCAACTTCCCAGTAGTGGATTCCAGATTGAAAGACTTGAGTCCCCAAAATGATGTTCTCTTTAAATCGGTCAGGTGTGAAAGTTACAGCCTGTTGGTAGCCTCTATGTACAACACTTTTCCGATTATCTGACACAATGAGATATGGACAGGCACTTTCAGGATCCAGGGTCACATTCTCTGAAGAAAAAGAACAAGAAGTTGAGAAGTTTAGCTTCTCAAAACCTGAATGGACAAATAGATATAGCACAGTCCCTACTACTCAATGTTTGTTGTACTCATGCACAAATTTTGTAGGAATTTTTTTCCTTGTTCCAAAACAATAATTTGGGGGCTTCTTTGGTTGATCTGTAGCTAGTCTGGGGACTAAGAAAATGTTATGGCTTCCCGGGAATGCTTTCCCACTAAACTTCCATTAACTAATTCACTAAAGAATACTCTGAAATGTGAGTTTAATACCATGAGTGCAGATTCTCACCTTTGAAGCTTGTCAGCATATCACACATCATAGTGTAAGAAAAGAACATCCTGGGAGTGGTGACAGTTTCTGGACAGGAATCTAAGAGTGATTCACACCTGCAGAGAGGACAGACTCATTTACCCTCAGTGATAGGGAAAAGACACCCAGTCTCACTATCCTTCCTCCCATCAGACAGACCTTCCATTCCATAACTGTTCATAAGTTTCCATTCACAAAGCTCTGCTGCCCTAGTTCCAATAGAGGACTCCAAATTAATCTTACCTGGTCTGTATATTTTCTGCCACCTAGGGAGAAAAAGGAGAGAAGGTGAATGCTGGACTTTGCCATGCCTTATACACTGGCTCTTTAGTGATTGCCTACTCAGTCATATGTACTGTACATGAGTGACCCTCAATTCCCATGTACTTCATTGACCTAGGCTCATGTGGCTTGAGATTTTCAACAAGAGAATTGTCTAAAAAGGAACAGCCAAGGACCTTAGGTCATCAAGTCTAATTTCTAACACATTGTTCCTATGTTTTCTAAAAAACTTAGGTGTTAGATCCCTGTCTTCTGATCCAGAGCACATGCATTCTATTTTAATCATTTTTTCCCTTTGTGGACACAAAAGTATTATGAGGAATATGTACTACTCCTATGAAAAATTTAATGAGCTCTATTAACCAGTCTACTAATGATTGTATACTTCTCTACAAAACTTTTTGAATTAGGAAATTTTGTTTAAGGTTGTTTTTTTTTTATTTGCCAGCCATCATATTTTTAGAATTTCTAACTTAGCTTGAGCAAAATCCTCAAAAAATTACATTTTCCTCATCTACTGTCCCCTTAGAAATCTGACGATTAAGCATATTAGAATTCTATTTAAACTAGGAAGCAACCAGCTTCCTAGATCCTGCTATTAATTCCATCTGTTATTTGCTCATTTTTTGACAGGATTTGGAAATCTTAAAGAGCTGGGTAAGTCGAGTGTTACTGAATTATATGATAATTTAATTATCTAAAAATTATTTGATAAACATCTAATAATAATCCAATTAATACTTTGCCATTCCTACCTGCAGAAGCTGGATATCAGGTTTCTGATAATTTTGTTCTATGAGCACAATTGCTTCTCTCAAGCTTTGAAGGTACTTGGAAAGTCTGGTCCCATTTTCTCTTATATACTTCAGATGATCATATTCCTTCCTGGTCACCAAGTGAAGATGATTATTCTCTTCTTCAATCAGCAATTCATGGCATCTTTTATATTCAGCCCTCAGACTTTCCCTCTGAACTTGGCCCTTTTCCTACAAGGAATAGCTTAGTATGATTAGGTCAAAGTTCTCTCAATCAATGTCCAGAAGAAAACATAGTCCTTGAATCCACTACATTAATGTCTTTTTGCATAAATAAGTATTTATTTATATAAACTGATATTTCTATTATTCTTTAAATTGAGAGATTTGTTGATATAGTGGATAAAAAAGATGACTTTAGAGTCAGGAAGAGTTACCTCTGACATATAATATCCTAGTGAGCCTGTCTAAATTCCTTAACTTTTGGGTGGTCCAGAGGCATCAAATATCAAATAGAAATGGATTCTTCCTGGTTGCACATCCTCAGAAAACCTCAAATTAACACTATCTGTGTTGTATTATAGTTTTCTTCTTTTTTCATTTTTTTAAAAAATAGTTCCCAATTACATTTTAATTTTGTTCAAATTAAATCAAGAATTTTGTGCTTGCTGCCCACTTGGCCTTGAATTGAACAGCACTGTTAGCAGCCATCTTTCTTTCTTTGTTTTTTTTTTTCTTGCTTGCTTTCTTTCTTTCTTTTTATATCTCTCACTTTCTTTCTCTCTTTCTCCCTTCCTTCCTTTCTCCCTCCCTCCCTCCCTCTCTTCCTTCTCTCCTTCCTTCCTTCCTGCTCCCAAGCAAATCTCTAAAACCAAAGTTCAGAGAAGTTGCAGATCTGTGTTATTAGATGATTTCTTCCTTCACAAATTCTCAATGAAATAGCAAGATCCAGGGCTTCTCCTGGATAATATTTCCTATAGTGGAAAACTTGTAGGAAGTAAGACTGTCATGAAGATCTACTCCCAGAAAAAGTATACAAACTTTCCTTTGGGATTGTGCTAAAGTCTCTGGTGCTGCATATTGTCCTACATTAACTGTGTCCAGTCAAAGGGAACTCAAGTCACTTACCTTCCAATTATACTCTTTCTCTCTCTCTTTATTCAGCAATTCCTCAACTGTCTCGATTTCTTTCCAGCAAAGATGTGAAGCCTTTTGGAGCTTGTCCTAAGGAAATACCACCATTAATTTACACGTTATGCTATTTCCTAAGCTTGATCATCAAAGTCCCAATATATTAGATCATGGAGGTCAATGATAGTGATGTAGTACAGCCCTTTGGAAGGATGTAGCAGGCCACCTCATCATAGGAATGATGTAGTTAGAAATGATATATTTCTTCCCTTCGTCTCTCCTGCCCCAGTTTGCTCTATGTGACCAGGATGCTGAATACATAAATATTGTTGGCTTTCTCATAACAGCCTGTTGGTCAGTGATAATAGAGTTTCTGAAATTAATGAGAAACAACCAGGTGCTTAAAGTTGACACAAGGCCAGAACAAAATTGGGTAGCCAACACTTAATCAGGTGACATTCAGGTTCAAAAACACACTTCCAGAAGATTACCTACCCATTACGGGTCCTGCACCTGCCACAAAATCAGAAGCAGACCACTCCTCAACTCCACCTCTAGGCCATAAAATTAGCTTATCACTGAGTGGAAACACCTGATCCCTCTCACTTTTCCCTATACATTTACTTTCTTGTTCTTGGTTCTTTGCTAACTTCTTTTGGAATTTAACCTGCTTTAATTGGTGTTACAATTATAATAAACTTTGCCCCTAGACTTGAAAATGGGTTCCAGCCAGCAAATTCTTTTGTAAAACCTTGTGACATCAGTCTGGAACTTCGAAATTTTGGGGATTCCCTTTGAGCCACAACAATAGTCACAGTATCTTTTGCTGTGTGTGGCCTTGGAGCTAAAAGGCACAACTCATGCAGATACTTCAAGATATTCATAGCCTCCAACCCAGATATATTTAACACAAGTGATTGGTTCATAAGAACCACCAGTGGGAGCAAGAGAATGCAATTCCTTCTCTGAATTGCTTCTCCATAGACATACTTACCCTAGAATCCTCTGCAGCCTTTTCTATAGATTGTACTGTATGCCTCCTATGCTCTGGAGTTTGAAAGCAAAATGCACAAAGGAGAGTTTGGTCCTCCTCACAGAATAGATTTTGCTCTGCCTGGTGTCTGCTACATAACGTACTTTCCTCTTTAATTGTCATCAAGTGGGGTTTGATGTGCCTGGCCATGTTGGCCAACTTTTCTAGATTATGATTGTACTCGAAGTCTCTCAACTGGAAGATTCTTTGGCACTCGGGACAAGGGCAAGGTTGGTCAACTGCTCCCCAGGTCTTGAGGAGGCAGAAGCGGCAAAAGGTATGGCCACAGCTCAAGGTCACTGGGTAGTTGAAGTAGTCCTTGCAAATCGAGCAGGTCAGCTCTTCTCTGAGGTTTTCAGCTAACTGGGCCATGGCCATGTTTCTGAACAGGAACAAAGACTTGCAGTCTCCCAAAGTGATGAGAATGGGTTCTCAGCTTGTGCTTATTTATCTCCTCTAGCCACTTTCAGCTTCTCTCCTTTGTTGAAAGAAAAATATCGTTTTACTCAGAATGACGGGAAAAAGGCAAAGACAAATTAATGAATGAACTAAGCCAATAGGCCTAAAACCCAAACCTTCAAGCACCTGGATTTGGAAAACTTCAGCTCTTTCCCCTGAACCCCCAATAGTTAGAATCAGCTATTTCAGTGAACTTGGAAGTCACCTTCCCTCTTTTCCCTTCACATAGGTTAAATTATCTTTTCTTCTTCTACTCCTCCCCTCCAACCACAAAGTCTAATCCATTCCCAGGTTCTGTTGGAGATAATAATGAGTGATTAAAAAGGAGACATACTCTGAAATTCCAAAACTCAAATTCTTCAAGCAATTCCAAAATTCTTTCTAAATATGAAGGGTGAAACAGCCATGTTTAACAAGCATTTAATGCCTATTTCTGAAAACTTTTCTGTTAGAGCTTGGCCAGTTTTATGATATTAATTTTAAACTTCAAGTTATCCTAGTTCCTAAATGGTATTCTCATCCCTGAAGAGCAAGAATCACAATGATGAGGCTCTCAGGTATCCAAGCATGCAAAGACCAGAGAGCCTGCTAGTCAACACCCTCATTTTTCATTTAAGATTTGGAGGCACAGCAAATCTTAAATCTCACAAAAACTCAATTTTAAGCTAAGCAGTTAGTCATCAGAGTAATGAAATATAAGATTAAATAACATTTTATAACCTAATCTGAGGCTGGAAGCAAATGTATCTTTGCTATAATCTGAATAAAAGTGCCTCTGTAAAACTGAAACCCTTCAGGTACAGTTTCTCCTCTATTACCTTCCCCTCTTTCATTTTTTTTTTCACCTGGAACAAGCAATCCCCATGTATTTTTAGTAGAAAGGGTTACTATCTGAAAATAAGAAAAAAATGATTTCATAGTGGGAAATTTACCTTTATTGGCACAGGTCTAGATTTCCTTTGGGATCTTCAACTTCAGAGCTCAACGTCCAAGAATGGAATTCTGACCTTAGATTATTGACATGGCCCTTTTATACCCCTTAGAACCTCTAGGTTCTTCCTCTCTGGGTCACACCTTGAAGTGTGAACTCAATACTCCAGTGAACTGATTCTGCTTTAGATTGAGGTGTTAACTCCACCCTTTACTTCCAGGCCCGAGTTCACACCTGAACTGGAGTCTCCAAGCCAGAGCTTCACAAGATACTGAATTCAAGAATTTCTTAAATTTGTATTAGTGCAAGGTATTATTCTAAGTAATATTGTGGATGTAAGGATGAGAGCCTTAATGATCCTAATAGAATGATTTATAGAAAAATATTACAGAGAAAAAAGAACTTTGAATGACTTCAGAATGCTAATCAAAGCACTGATAAATCACTACTCCAAAATAATGAAAACAAAATCTGTTAACAGAAGGTGAAATGTGGAAAAAATACATTTTTCATATCTAATGTGGGGATAATAAAATATGTATTGAAAGATTTATTTTGTATTTCTATAAAATATTTTTTTGCTCAGTGGAGAAGATGATAGAAACAGATAAAATTCTTCTTAATTTAAAAAAAAATGGCAAAATATTTTAAAATATTTTTAAGGAGGATTTTTAATTTTTTAAATATAAGAATGATTTTTGAAGGAGGAGGTATCCACACTGATGATGTTGGTTTTTATATTAGAATATAAACAATAGCATTGAGGAGGAAAGATACCACAGATTAAAGGGAAAGGAAAAAAAATCATTAAGTCCTAGAATCTCATGGTTGGAAAAGAACTAAAAGATCATGGAGGTCAATGACTAAACAATAAGCCATTTCATCTTCAGACATTATAAAATTATAAAATATCATGGCTGCAAAATACCTGAGAGCAAACTTAAGAGCTGCTGTTTGTCATTTCCTTCTCTGACATATTTTACATATGACAAACTGAGACAAACTGGGTTAAGTGACTCATACAGCTAGTAAGTGTCTGAGGCAAGATTTGAACTCAGGTAGATTGGCTTCCTGCCTCCAGGCCAAGCACTCTATTTATTATACCATCTAGCTACCTTGGAGACAATGTAATAACACACATATCTGAATAAGAAAGCCCTTTTCCAGAAAACCAAGATGCCATTTACCTTCTGCTGAAGACATGTCTAGTAAGGCAGAATTCACTATCCCCTTCTTATGCCCATGCACTCACTGCTCTCCTATTTCTCTTTGGGATAACAGCTATTTTGTTTATCATATCTTTGAACTTATATAGATTTGATGGTGGATATAATCAAAAGAGGCAATAAAGAAATCATCACAATTTTGAAAGTTTTGGAGAAGAAAGGTAGAAGAGGAAGGCATAATTAAGAAAACAATTAGTTCATACTGTTGTTTTGTTTGGTATGAGTAGGGACTTTATGAAAATCCTCAGACAATTTAAGAATCCCTTCCATATATTAAGAGATTATTGATGAAATGGTGGACCTTGATTTTTCAGTTGTTTATTTAAATATTACTTTACAGATGAAGAAGCTGAAGCACACAGAGTTAAGTGACTTGTTCAGTCCCACAGCTAGTTGTGTCTAAGGCCAGATTTGAATTCAGGAAGACTCCAGGTCTGGAGCTTATCCACCATACTACCTAGTTGCCATAGCATTATTTGTGTAGACCAGACAAAAGCGGCTCATTATACAGATGGTAAATTAGTCAGGTGACATATGATAAGCAGGAGAAAGAAAGTTAAAAACAGTGACCGAAGGATTATCTGATAGAAATGGAGAGCTGCCTTGCAAATAGTGCCAAGAGCCTGTGAAAATTGGAAGTAGTGTCAATCCCTCAACCAGTTATAGAAAAAATGTCTTAGCCATAAAACACTCAATGGACAAAAAGGAAGCACAGAAATAAGTTGAAATGTTTAGTTTCTACAGTAACCATGTTCTACAGTTAGGTATAATGCCAGAATATGTGAAGTCAGAAGGAAATTTAGAAATTCCAAATGGGAACCAAAACAATAATCTATTTTAGGATAAGTGAAGAAGGCAGAGCAGCCTACCATGACCCTTCCACAATTTTTTAGAGCTTCCTTTTAGCTAGAGCTAAAAAGGAAATGTTATGACTTGGTCTATATGCACCAAGATGAAAAGAAATAATGGGAACCATTATGTGCTAGGAGGATTTTGGACTAAAGAGACACATGGACTGGTCTATAAACTACATGATACCAATCTCCAGGGTAGCATGGGTCATAACCTTACCTCTCCTCCAAAAACATATTGGAATTGTCACCACTCAGTTCATGTTGAAATAGCAATAGTTTATCACCGACAGAGCCAGTACTGGGGACTTCATCCACATGAACAGTTTTCATGAGGATATATCAACCCATATTGTTAGCATGCTCAGGAAAGTGCCAGAAATGGATGTAGGCAAATCTCTTGCAGCATGTTCTCCAAACTGGCAAGAGTTAAAGGACAAATGCAATGCGCCACTGATAATGGGACTGCTCTCCTCACCCCACAAAGTGTGCAGTAGTGAGAGGCCACCCTTGATTCATCTACTGGCATCTGAAAAGGGGGATGAAAAGTCAGCCTAATATGCTGAACTAAGGGCAGAGTGGATAGTTGTCACCAAGACTTCTAGGGAGCAGCTCAGTGATATAGTGGTACATAATGACACAGATATTAGCTAAAAAATTAGCCACATGATCAAATGGCAGTTTGACAAATTTGATATTTGGAGCAAGAAGCTGTGGGAAGGCATAGCTAATGTAAATATTAAGACTGAAATTGTATATGCCTCAGAACATCTAAAGCATAATCAAAAGAAGCAAAAATGGAATAAGAGGAAAAGGAGAGAAAAAAGAGAAGAGAAAAATGGAGGAGAAAAAGGAGAAGGACTTTATTTCCTTAGGATTATAGTGAGAGAAACCTATTTGTAATTTAAAAAAATGGAAACATTATTAGAAATTCACTAAGCCAATTAAATAACAACCATATGAGAAATTATCCCATGCCTTTAGATAAGTTTAAAATTTCAGTCCAGTCTTCAATTGATTCAGGTGGAAAAGTACAGGACGTTACCAATGGATCCAAAATGTAATAGCATAGACACATAAAGAATCAATTCATTCCAGTAGAGATTGTTAGAATAGGAAATCAGAATACAAGGTATTCTTCCTTATTCTTTTTTTTTTCCTTCCTCCTCCTTCTTCTATTCCTCTTCCTCCTCCTTCTCAGTCTAGTCATCTTCCTCTTTGTCCTCCTCCTCCTCCTTCTCATTCTTTTCTTCCTGGTTCTCTTGTCTTTCTTTTCTCTTTGTCCTTGTGGAGAGTCATAACCTATATGAGGGTACTCTATCCAAACGAACATAAATTTTGATCACTTATACTTTACAAGGCATCTTGAGTTTAAGGGGTGAGATTTCTTCCCTACTTATTTATTCTATATTCCCCTCCCCCCCAAAAAAGGGATAATTAATTCTTCTGTCTCGTGTAGTTTTCATTTATGATTTCTTGAAAAATAAGCTCTGAAGCCCTTGTGATTCAAATGGAGCTACCTGACTATGCCTTTAAACCCAAATCACTCTGATTCTCACTGATTGGCCAAAAATAGTTCCTAGCCCAAACCTCACTGGCTCATTGTTTTGGTTTTGAAAGGTCAGAGCAAATATAAAATAGCAATTGTTTGTGTTTTCACCAGACACTCTCAGGGTCTTCTCCCAGAGTGGTTTAGTTTTATTATTTTTTTCTTGTGGGGGGAAGCAAAGTAGGTCATTTTCCCCCTCAATTTTTATATCTAGTCTTTAACTACTGAATGGATATTGTCTCAGACAAACTGAGACTTGAAAAAGACCTTAGCTTAAAAAGGCCAATGACTCCCACTACATCGGGGCCTTAGCTAGTTGTCCTGACCTATGTCTTGCCACTGAACT
The DNA here is from genome assembly GCF_016432865.1 of Antechinus flavipes. Taxonomy (NCBI): domain Eukaryota; kingdom Metazoa; phylum Chordata; class Mammalia; order Dasyuromorphia; family Dasyuridae; genus Antechinus; species Antechinus flavipes. The sequence continues at coordinate 83,600,871 of NC_067403.1, read as the reverse complement.
CCACTGACTGGAGAAAATGAAGTTCTGCCTCACTTAAATCCAATTCATGTGCAAGTTAAGACATCACAGGTGGGAGGAGAAAAAAGGACAAAAATATTTATATCAGCTTTTTGTGTGTGTGGTGGCAAGAAATTGAAAAATGAGGGGATGCCTATTAATGGGGGAATGAGTGAACAAGTTGTAGTGGATTGTAATGTTTGTAATCGAAAACTCTTATGCTATAAGCTTGCTGATTTCAAAAAAAGCTAGAAAGACTTAAATGAACTGATACAAGGTGAAGAGAGCTAAACCAGGAGAATACTGTACTCAGTAACAGCAATATTGTATGATGATCAGTTGTGAATAAGTTAGCTATTTCAGTAATAATTAGTATTTTCAGTAAAATTCTAAAGGACTTCTACAGGAAAGTGGTAAACCTCACCCAAGTGTATTCACTAAAACACCAACCAGATCAAAGCAAAAATCTATGACTTTATGATATGGAAAGAAATATTAGACAAAATCAAGGTAGCAAATCATGTGACGATGAAGACTACATGTTTTCCCAATACTTAGGAATTCTCCAGAAACCCCAAGTTAAGAATTATGTGCAAGTGACAAAGTAATTGGCCAAGATACCAAGAGCTCATACTATTTCCAAATTATTTTTGTAAACCATTGTTTGTTGCTGGATTCAGAGAACTTATACCCAATTTGGAAAGAAGACTCATAATAATTTTATGTATTCTATAGCAATTTAAAACAGAATCTCTCTACTTTTAATGGTTCATAGGTAGGACAATATATATATAGACAATAATGCTTAAATGAATTTACTTTTTCAATGCCACAAGTTCCCAGAGATCTTATGTATTCTATAGTAATTTAAAGTGAAATTTGTCCATCTCAAATGCTCATGAGTAGGATGAGCTAATATAATAAAAGCAATAATACCTAAATCAATTTACTTATTCATGACATAAATCACACTATTAAGCAGCTCTCTTCTGCCCTCTGCTGGAGTATAGAATTGTATTTCTGAATTAGTTTAGCTTAAAATTCAGCCTATTGTAGGACTATTAACAGACTTAAAATGATAGAGATCACACATTCATTTATTTCTAAAACTGAATCCATGAAATGAGCCACAGGACTATGGAAAATTCAGAAATAACATAAAGAAAACAATTTGTCTGCCAAGATTTTGTTCCTTGTGATCAGAGACCATTTTGGGGAGAAGCAGGAGCTTTGTATTCTGAGTTTGGCATAATACCTACCTCAAAAAAATCAGTTGGGTTTCTCTTTTGCTATTCCAACATGTCTTTGAAACTAAATTCTTTTGGAGTTTAAAGTGTTCCACAATTGGATGGAGGTTAGTGATTAAGAGTAGTACCTCTCTATTCTTGTTATAAGTACCTGTGTATTTAATATAATAGATGTAAACAAAAAGTAAGGGAAAAACAAAAATGTATTTATTTATTTATTTTTATTTACAGATTCATTTATTTATTTACAGATAAGAGTTCACTTTCTACTAAAAACCAAGAAATGGTTCTCTAGAGAAATCAAAATATTGAAGATCATTTGCAGAAAGATCACTGAATTTCTCTATTGCTCCCTTGTAACCCTAAATTAATCTACACCAGATTGAAAAAAAGAGACTGGAAAAGCAAAATCAGATTTTTCTTTTTAGTGGAAATTAAGTGTGATAAAAGATACCTTCGAGCATTCTACTTTGTGTTTGTGCATTAGCACAAAGTTAATATTGTGGTTGTATGAATTGGCATAAGCGTAATAGATCTTAAAGAATGGAAGGGGTTTTAGAGACCAATTCCTTCCTTTTTTAAATAGATAAGATATAGTATTAATTTATATCATTGTATTATTTATTATTATCATTGTATTTATTTATAAAATGCTATATTTTAATGATGTTATATTTTTAACATTTTAACAAGACCTACCACAGGAGCAGTAGCTTAAAAATATTTTTGCTGTTCTTTTAAGATTTTTTTTTCTTTAGATGGATCTAAGAAAGCCAATAATATCATATGAGGGTCAAATCAGGGACTCAAAACACAGGAGATGATGATTTGGTTTCAGGATTATTTTCATGTACTGACTGCTCTTATTTATAAGTTTTGGGCAAATTAAAAAGTATGTTTCCTATTAAAATAGATTGTCATTATGTAATACATTTATAACAATGAATTAAGCTTTTGGGGGAAAAACTTTATACATATTACTTCATTTGATCTTCATTCACATTAATCCTATGAAATAAGTGTTATGGGCTTTGTTATGCCCAGAATAACTGAGGCTCTGCAGAGTCAAGCAGCGTATCCCTTCTAAAGAAGCATGAGAGACAGGATTAGAATTCAGTTTGTTCCTCTATTTGTGTGAAGTTTTTTAAAAGTTTGCCATTCTGAGATTAATGTGTTTATTATAGTTTTTGTTTCACAGTTTTATTCATTTTTAATTCATGTCTGACTTTTCATGACCTCATCTGGGTCTTTCTTGATTAAAAATATTGGAGTATTTTGTCAGTTCCTTCTGCAGCTCATTTTACAGATAAGGAAACTGAGGCAAACAGGATTAAGTAACTTGCTGAGAGTCACAAAGCTAGAAATTGAGGCCACATTTGAACTCGGGTCTTTTTGATTTCAACTACAATACTGTATCTACTGAGTTGGGTTTAGTTCACATTCCAAATCTGAATTTCTGACTAAAATTAGAAACTGAGGGTATTCCTCTCCCAGACTGACTCTTTAGGGAAGGGAAACCAGGTCATTTTTTTTCATTCCAACATTACCTTTAATTACTGAATGGGTGTTGCCTCAGATAAACTGAGATCTGGGAAAGTCTTTAGCTTAAAAAAAAAAGTCAATGTCTCCCATAGCACTCAGGGTGACAGTGACAAGACATTAGTCAGGACGACTAATGTCTTATCACTGTACTCCAATAACCAGAGGAGAAGATGATATTGATAGCTTTTGCACAGCTCTGCCTCACTTAAATCCAATTCACTTGCAAGTCAGGACATCACTTTCTTGACACCAGTGGTCCTTTTTGAGGAGAACAACGAACAACAAAAAGTCATCAGAATGTGAAGGGAACTAGAATTTATTATTTTCATCTCTTGCTACTGATTATTTTCAAGGTGTACTATAGTTTGTATTTATTAATATACCTGTTGGAATCCTTACAAAGTGATAAGTTAGTTGCCTAATTTAGCATGGTATTTAGCAAATTCTCTAGCTCACTAATGTATTTAAGTGTTCAATGGAGTTCACATTTTTGGGAGATCCACAAGTCAGTATTCAGTATGAGATTCACAAGTAAGAAACCCATAATCCCACTCTCTCAGAGGAGGAGTCAACCTTTGGGAGATCATATATAAGAAGCTCTTGGAGCTTCAGTCAGTTAGTTAGTTTGGAAGATTGACAGAGAGAGGAGTATTCTGGGAGGAAGCCCACAAGCCCACTCTCGGAGAAGTCAGATTCATTCCAACTTTCACCTTGGTGCTGGCTGGAGACCTTTGGAAGAAGAGAAGATGAAGCTGGCAGAGGCAAAAGATTAGCAGCAAGAGTTCTTGGAACCAAGCAGAGAGATAGGTCTCTAAGAAAACTAACCAGGCTATTTTGGAGGAAGCAATAAAAGATCTGAACTTTTAACACCTGGCTGCATTTGGAGTGATTAATACTTTTAACTGAAACTAAGGCTGCCTCCAGAAAACCTCCCCCAAAAACCTGCTCTTCCCCAGAGAACCATTCATTATATTTTAAAGAAAAGAACACCACATATACTCATTTGCCAGTTAATGAGACCAAAAATGAACAATTTTTAAGAATGTTTTTTTGAAAAAGAAATTAATGTTCAATGGTGGGGGAAAATCTTTTTTGTATTTTAAGGAAAATTTCATTCTTTTTAAAAAATTTTTTATTTTTATTTTTGCTGAGGCAACTGGGGTTAAGTGACTTGCCCAGGGTCTCACAGCTAGGAAGTGTTAAGTGTCTGAGACAAGATTTGAACTCAGGTCCTGCTGACTTCAGGGCTGGTGCTCCATCCTCTGTGCCACCTGAAAATTTCATTCTTTATGTACATTTGGGTAAATGTGTTTGAAACTAGTCACAAATAATGTTCAACTTTAATTTTTATTGAAATACAAATTGTCTTGAGACCAGTGGAAAAAATAATTTATTGCCGGTTCTTTTACACATAAACATGAAACATTTATACATATATTTCAGTGTTGATACAATATACGAAATATAAAGACAAGCTTTTTTTTTACACAAAAATTAATTGCACTGTATTGTTCTATCTTATTTTATAAAGATATATTCAGAAAATATAAGGGAGAGAATTAAGAATACAGGCATTTTCTTCCAAGAGGAACACACCCTCTGTAGGGCTCAAACTAATTATTCTAGATCTCGAATCCTGAATATCATCACATTCGTCTACAGAAAGCAAAAGAAACATTTCTGAGAAATGTCAAAATCAGGCAAAGACTCCAATACCAAGAGTCCCAACAGGAAGTTTCAAACTTTGTTCTTGGATATTTTAAGAGCATCTAGACATTCAGTCCAATCCAAAATAAAAGCTCAATGAAAAATGATATCGCCTTAAACTACAGCTGTATGTAATTAGCTATATTCAATCTGATAGATACAATGGAATCTGAGAAATACAATGTAAAGGAAACATGGAATTACAGTTGCCACAAAACTGAATCAGTGGTATATTTGTTCATCACAGAAAATATTTTGTTTCTTATCCCCTCCCTCCTAGTCCAACAAAAGAAAGTTGTATCATACTTTGATACCGTTGTCATTTTCTTCACATAGTAGATTAAATCTTACTTTGTAGAATTACTGTTTTTTTTTAAGACAAAGATGAGAAAGGTCAGTAACACAAATAAAACAACTCCAACTTGGTCCCTAAATCTTGCTGCCCAAAGTGCGCCAGTGCTGTGGTTTTCTTCTACTAGTTAAAATCCAGACTGTGATAGAATGGATTCTATAATGATGAATGCCAGCATGACAAAGAGTGACATGTAGTAGGTCTTGCTGAAAAATATGTGCGCAGAGCACCAAACAAAAGTGGTCAACTTTGGTACACAGACATATTGCCAATGCAATTCAGCAGTTCATGAGTTTAGGACATAAAAGGTTCATTCACATCATCCACAGAGCAGGAACTAAGAATATACTCACACCAAAAGCAACAGCAATCTCTGAAGCAAAGCTGAAATATGAGTTTAGAGAAGCTAGAGGCAAATAGAAGAAAAATATACATGGAGATACACACACACACACACATATCATACACATACATTTTATATATACACAAACACACACATACATATATGTATCTATTGACAAGGGATGTGGTCATTGAAAGAGATGAAGCAAAATATATAGCCACATAGAATCACTGCTACTGGGCTGGGCTGGTGTCAAGGGACAGAGGACCCCCATCTGTTGTCTTTCTCCTTGTTCCTTGCTTTAACTCTCATCTTGTTTTGTTTCCTTGAAGTAAAATTAAGGAGAGAAAGCTTTAGTTTATAGAACTACAAAAATTTGTTCATACTCAATTTAAAAAAGACAAAAACCTCGTCTATTCATGTCAACAGTAAAGATTGAAAGACATTTTATACACACACACACACACACACACACACACACACACACACATATAATATATAAATTTCATAGATCTAAGTATAACAGTAAGAATGACATGCTTAGTTAAGGATCCATAATCTGAAGGATGCAGGCAAAAGGATCACAAAAACATAGAATTTTATATTTAAAACTGGAAAGAACTTTAAAGGTTACTTAATCCAACCTTTTAATTTTAATAAATGGGGAAATTGAGTCCCAGAGAGATTGCTGATTTGCTCAAGGACACATAATAAGTGACAGAATAAAAACAAAACAACAACAACAACCAAAAAAAAAAAAAAAAAAAAAACTGAATCTAGGTCCTGATCCCTGAACTCTAAATCTGGTGGTCTATTAACTATGTCAAGGCTTCTTAAAATTTTTTCACTGATAATCCCTTTTAACCTAAGAAATTTTCATTTGGGGGATATATAAAATAGGTATATAAAAATTTACTGATAACAAATCATAATTTTGCAACCCCCACATTCAGTTATGTGGCCCCACATGGAGTTAAGACCTACAGTATAACAAGTTTTGCACTACAGCATTCTCATAACTTTTTTTTTCTTTTTTTCTTTGCTAGGCAATTGGGGTTAAGTGACTTGCTCAAAGTCATGCCTCCCATAACTCTTAATCAAAGCAATCAATCTGCTTTTCAGTAAACTACTGTGACTAATACATTTGACTATCACTTAGTATTTTTATGGAAAAACATGATCAGAGCCCATGATTTTATAGGCTTCTTATCCTTATAAATGAAGTTGCTTAAGCAATATAATTGTTTTTCAGTCTTAGTAGATAACTTGTGACCAAAGACAGCAAAGATACTGAAAAGGTTTGCTATTTCCTTCTCCAGTGTATTTTTTGTTTTTGTATTGTTTGGGAGATAACCAAAATTAAATGGTTTACTTAGGATCATAGTCAGTGAGTCTCCCGTTGATTAAGGCAAACAGAGGTTAAGTGACTTGCCCAGTAAGATTTGAACTCAGGTCTTGCTAAATCCAGGCCAGTGCTCTATCTAGCTGTCTCCTAAGAAACATAATAGCTGAGTTTTAAGTTTCAAAAAAAAAAGTTTTATGCTTTCACATAATCCTCCCTAAAGCCCTATGATATGGACACTACAATTATTAGTGTCTTCATTTTAAATATGAAAAACTGAAGTTTAAATATACTCAGCCATAGTAATATAGCTAGTTGGTATCCAAAGTGAGATTCAGATCCAAATCTTCCTGACTACAAATCCAGCCCTATTCATTAGGTCTATTTTTTTCTTTTTTCCTGAGGCAATTGGGGTTAAGTGACTTGCCCAGGGTCACACAGCTAGGTAGTGTTAAGTGTCTGAGACCAGATTTGAACTCGGGTCCTCCTGACTTCAGGGCTGGTATTCTATCCATTGTGCCACCTAGCTGCCCCAGGTCTATTTCTTTTTAGAAGAAAACCAACAAGTGTGTTTACCCCACAGCTATATTAATAAAGCAGCAAAAAAGGATGTAGATAAATATTTTTAAACTTGGCATCAGTTTCTTCCTAGACTTTAAATACTAAAAGCATTTTTTGGGGAGAGAATGCAAAAACACCAAAGAAATGTAATCAAAGAGTTTAACTCACAGTCTGAAGCTAATATAGTGCATCCACATGCCTTTGAAAACTTTCTTGAGCTAGCAGGAGGATTGGTATGTAGATGCCTTAGTTGGTATTAGTATACCAATAGTGACATAAGCAGCTTGGGGATATACTGGAGCCAGATCAGATTGCCTCAAAAGAATCTATATTGTTAAATTTTCAATGTGAAGATTTGCAGTGGGAAGTTGGCAAATGTTATAAATCAGGGCTTAGTTTTATTTATTTATAAATATATTATATTTAGTACATATATGTGTGTGTATATATACAATATTTTTTAGGGAGTTGGTTATTAAACATTTGCTAGCAGGCGGCTGACAAAAATCAGACTTAATCTGGAAAGCCAGGGCTCAAAGGATCAACACTGGGATGAGACAACTAGTATGTTCTAGGACTCTGGGGATGGCGTTCTAGGGTCAGAAATTCTGATAAGCTTATAAAAGATTTCCAAAGAAACTGGACCAAAATGGAAATCATTTCTCTCTCCAGAAGGAACTCAAAGTGAACTAAAATTCACTTCTCACTTCCCAGGCTTGGACCCTTACCCTAGAAACCAGTTAGGTACAGCAAGAGCTCTCATATTGAATGGGGAACAGATTAGTTTTCATGAACCTATCATGAAGGAAAGGGTGAGGAAAGGTTCCTTACCATGGTCCAGAAGCCAAAAGAAAGAAGCAAAATCGAAATGGGGCAAGTACTAAAAGTATAGATGCTCTCAACTTTGATTTTCATTGCAAGGCAAAAGCAACTAGTCATATAATGTAGCCTTTAGGAAGTACCATTTGATTAAATTAGTCCTGCACATTAACTTCCCACTTGTTTTACTTAATAATGATTAATATCTTTGAAAATATTTTCCTCAAATATGGGAAAAATGATTTCTGATTAAAGTAAATATGCCATTAAAAAAACATTATCCTTTGTTAGTCATACCTCATCCTCTGTACTTTTTCTGGACAGAAACCAAACTTGCATTGGTTCTTTTTTACCCTTCATGGACACTGGTCCTCGGTGCTCCAAATGAAACTGTGGGTCTGAATTATCTGGTGTCATAAGACATCTGGAATAGAAAGAGAATAAAATGCACATACAGTTTTTCCTGAAAATATGGCATCCATCTAACAGCCACAGCACATGTTAAAAGTCATTGCAAAAGATCACCCAGGCCATAGGGCTCTGATTGTCCTGGATATTGCCACGGTTATGAGGCTACCTTTGAATGGAAATAAATATCAGCAACCAAAATTAGTGGGGAAGCATGCATTTCTTAAATGAACTTGAGGCAGGTTCAGAGAGAGATGGTTTTTATTTAATTCTGGAAATCTTACCTGTAGGTGTATTCAGACACATTGATCTTCCCCTTTTCTCCTGTGGTTTCTGTTCGGCTTGTAAGGTTAACAGTGTTTCCAAAGAGGCAATAACGAGGCATTCTTTGACCTATGACTCCAGTCACTACCTCTCCAGTATGGATTCCTATTGTTATCTGCAGAAATACAGGCCGGTCTCTTAATCACTTTACTAACTTAACAACACAAATGCCCTGGGATTCGATGTGGGATTCAACAATATTTTCATTATGTAGTTCCTGGCTAGAGCAAATCCTTTCCCTGAAAATTCTCTGAGAATAGATTTGGAATTCCTTGAATCATAAGGAGTCTTTTTTCTAAAAACAATTATTTAAATACAAGATGATCCAAAGCAAGGAAAACTGGAGAAGTAATTTTTCTATAATGGAACTAATCCCCATTTGGAATTAAAAGAAGTAGATTTGAATATCAATTCTATTCCTTATTTCACAAGGACCATCAATAATCACCAACTCTCTCTTTTCTGTCTCACTTCTCATTTGTAAAATCTGAAAATGATGATGATCATTCCAAGATCTCTTCCTGCTCTTAATTCTATGCTTATATGACAATACCACAAGAAGAAGGATTTTATTGTTGTTTTTAACTGAAAAAACAAAACCAAATGTTCTTTTAGTTAAGCAAAGAACACACACATAAGTAAGTTTCTAGGAGAATCTAAATCACTCTATACTTCTTTCTATTGTGAAGTTACAGTAAAATTAGTCATACAATCTAAAATATTCAAAAGTACTGAACCAGGCATTCAAAGAAAGTATAGAAAATATCCATCATACAATCAGGGGGGAGAATTGGTTCTAGATCTTTATTCCTCTTATATTATGTAGTATTTTTACTTATGCATTTTAAGATAAATGCATGAAATATGAATCGAAACTCAAAATTCAGCTGCATTCTTGTCTATAGGCACTGCCAGTTCTATTCAATATTTACTGACCTGCACAGATTCTCCATCCACCTGAACCTGGCCAGCTATTTCCATCATATCAAGGGCCAGATGGCAAATGGAGCGGGCATGGTGGATACAAGGTTCTGGTAAACCACTCACAGTCATATACTTATCACCGACAGTCTCCACCTATTGTAAAACATAAAGCAAAATTTATATCATATAAAGTGACTATTGCTATTATTTCTATTTCCTATAAACAACACACCTAGTTCTCCAGTAGCTTCAAAATTTTCTTGTTCCTTAATTTGTTGAAAATTTTGAGACAGTTGGATACTAATAGAATGAATCTTTGATATGATAATGTGAAATTCACATGTATTGGAAGCATTATTTATTGTGTTGATATAGATGAATCTGGTGGCAATGATAATCTTCTTCAAGAAATACCATTCTGGCGTCTTCACTGGAAATGGCTGAACTAGCTTTAGTATAAAACATTTTTTTTTACCTTGAGAAGCAATGAATTTGAAGAATTCAGAGGAGCTTGCAAAGGCTTGAATAAACTGATGCAAAACAAAAAAAGCAGAAGCATGTAATGTTCTTGTTGGTTTTCTGGAGGTCCAGGAGCAGCCTTCCTTTCAGTAGAGTAATCACCAGGAGAAAAGTCAGGTGTTAAAGTCCAAATCCTTTATTATCTCCTTTACAATCTAGTTTCCTTGCCTGGGGCCCAGCTAGCTTTTTGAGAGCCTTTCAGAGTCTTGGTTTCAGTGAGGGAAGTACAGGAGGCCAGGTCAGTCACCATGAGACTGATGAAAAGGGAATGAATCTGAGGCCAAGGACTTGAGCTCCCACCTCCAGGGCATTTGTCTTTTCTGGCTCTGGCTCTAAGCCGCTTGGTCCCCCAGGAGAGCCACCAAGAGCCTGACCAAAGATGGAATGAATCTCCTCCAGTCCTTGCTGGCTGTTATATACTCCATTATCATAGGTGTGAATCTTGTGGAACTATATTAAGTACTAAGTACATGTACCAAACTAGAGAACCATTAGTCACTATGCTGAACTAGATAACCATTGTCTCATCAATTCCACTGACTTGAACACCTCGTAAGAATCCTTGTTTTAAGTAAAAGAGTTCTGGCCCATAACAGAAATAGGAGAACAATGTCCAAATAACTGCAATAACATAAGTTTTAAAAAAATCAAAACATACAAGGAAGTGGAAACTGAGTGGATGCCTATCAGTTGGGGAATGACTGAATAAGTTATAATATAATGAATGTAATAAAATATTATTATTCTATAACAAACGATCAGCAGGGTGATTTCAGAAAGGCCTGGAGAGACTTGTATGAATTGATACTAAGTGAGTGAGTGGAACCAAGTACATAGCAACAAGAAGATTATGCAATGGTCAATTCTGATGGATGTGGCTCTTTTCAACAATGAGGTGATTCAGACAAATTCCAAAATACTTATGATGGAGGGAACCATTTGTATCCAGAAAGAAGACTATGGGGACTGAATGTGGATTACAACAGTATTTTCACCTTTTTTTGTTGTTGTTGTTTAGTGGCTTTTCTTTCTTTCTTACTTTTTTCCTTTTCAATCTGATTTTTGTTATGCAGCATAAATGTGGAAATATGTTTAGTAGAACTGCACAATATTGGATTATTTGCTATTTAAAAAAACCCAACATAAACAGTAAGATAATCTCTGGCTAGGTACTAATCGTTGGTTCCTGAGGATAGATAATGAAATACCTCTTCATTCTATGTTGGAGCTATAGATACATATTGTTGAATATAATGGCATATGTGGTTATTGGCTGGTTAGTTTTATTTAAACATTTTCTTTGTTACAATAAGAATTTTATTGGGATGGATGGAGTGATATTGGGAAATGACAATGAATTAAAAATAGGAAACTTTAAAAAATACTCTGCTGATTCTTTGCACAAACCTCTGTCACATACTCTTTGCTAAATCAAGGGCAGAAAATTACCGGGTGAGAATGAAACTTGTTAGTCCCTGGATAGAAGCTTATATATGATTCATCACTGTCATTAATCATTTTTTAAATGATGTTGCCACCAGGTACTAAGCTTTGTAAACCTAAATAAATCACATAAAATAAACAATTTTTGAAGAGTTTACATTATACTAAAGGTCTGGGGATGATCTGGTTAACTTTCCTGACTTTATGGAGAAAGATTCAGCTGACTTATTTTTTCCAACATTATATTTGTTTCCAGTTTTAATACTGCACAGGAACACATTATAAATATTTATGCTCAGACTGATGATATCTGACGGCAAATGTGAGCATTCTATCACCCCTCCTCTGCTCTGGAGTTCTCTTAGTGAGAAAAGCTGAGTAAAAATGCCTTCATGATATTTCCAAAATGGATGTTGTGTTTATTCCAAATGTAATCAACACCCAGCATAGCTCTGTAACCCTAAGAGTAAGTGAGCAGCTAAACATTTCATTTCAACTAAGGAAATCATTCAGTAGATTCACCGTATTTTCACTGAAATCATAATACTCTCACTGAAATCACATTGCCCTGAATGAAGTCATAATGTTCTAAGTGAAATCACACTGCTTTCCAAAACATTTAGTCTGGATACAAAGAAGGGAAAATTTCATAACATGGCATATGTATTTGAGCAAATGTTAAATATTGAATAATCTGGTTTACTTCCTCAGCTACATGGTGATGATGACGACTGCAGAATAATTTCATGGAATAAAGGTTCTCCCAAGTCTAAAATCTGAAATGATAACTTACCTTATAGACAAATGGGTTTTTTCGTGAATCAGTCAGTATATCAAATCTGGTATAGAGGTCATTTAGAAGATTGACGATCTTCATGGCCCCTTCTCCAGATGCATGTTTGCTGCAGAAGGCATTGAATCCCACAATTCCACTGAATAGGATAGTGACATTGTCATACCTCTTGGCAGGTACTGGACGTTTATGTCTCAGCTCATTAGCAACTGAAGGGGGAAGGACAGAATACAATAACCTGTATAAGGAAATAAATGTGGATGAGAATGGGAGCAAACATACTACATCAAAAATGTGTTTGGCACTTCCAAAGCCCATCTGATAGAAAACCCTTTGAAGACTGACTCTCTTAGAAGATCATTTGGCCATTGGACCATACTAGACCACACACTGACTAGTAGAGGTAACAAATTAAATCCACAACTGCTCTGCTGCCCTCTACTATGATGCTATTAATAAAAAAGATAGAAAGACAAATCAAACCAATCAACCAAACAAAAAAACAACTAAAAAACAAACCTTCTTATAGCCATGATTAAGAAAAATTATTAAAATCTCAGTGAAATCAGGCACTACTTTCCCAATTATACTTCTCCTCTTCATGGAAGAAGCTCCTTAAAATAATAGCAGGCAAGGTTGGGGGTGATGTAATTTCGAGAAGATGGTATTTTACTTGTAGACTATGCAAGGGCAGAATAGGAGTGTGTATATCTATGAGGATAATTAGACAGAATAACATAGAAACTCATGAACCAATCTGGAACCAATCTTCAGACTGATGCTTTTGCTAACTACCATCCTTTTAACACATTCTGAAGAAATGTTTATACTTTGAAAATGTAAGTTTTCACACAAAAAAGATATGCTCTTCAGCATTATTCCACATGTGCTCAAACTTTATAAATAAAAATTGCAGTTTCATCTCATTTTAAGGGGAATACATCAGAGTTATCTATCTCTTACTTTCTTCTCAAGTTGACAGTCAAATTCAATTATAGAATTGTAATTCTTAAATTGTATAACTTAAATGTATAATTTAAAGTGCATAATGGTCACACCTGCCCCCCCCCCAATTTATATAAAACATAGGATCTTTCTTACGTGTCTGTCTTTTTCTTTTCATCTTCCAGTGCTCTCAGAGTGAGCTGCAGTCTGTCTGTGAGGATTTCCAGTTCTTGTGTCAGTTTATATTCCTCTCGGAACTGCTCTCCCAAAAGAACGAGATCACGGGTAGCATCGTGCAAGGGAATGTCACTCAAATAGAGACCTCTCCTTGTGAGATCATCCAGATTCATTACACTGTTACAAAAGGAAAACATTGCAAAATTGACCCAAATCATTCAACTGGAATTACCACCACTAAGCTATGGTGGAAGGGAGATATCAAAGGTCATTGACAATTCAAGTAAACAAAAATTATTAAACATCTACCATGTGTAATTCTCTGCTGAATACTAAGCAGACATTTTGCCTGAGTCTCAACTGAAGAGGTACCTCAAATTTATTAAAGAATAATCTATTTGAGTATGGGATCAGAATTTTTAAATGTGCTTAATTTAATTGTGTTTTATTTCAACTATCATAGTTGAATCAGATTTTCCCTGCAAGGTTAGGTGCATAGCAAAGAAAAAAAGCTAGAAAGGTATTTGTTATAGTAATTTTTAAAAACAAAATTTTATCACAATTTTGGGAAGTGCTATATTTTATTTTCATTTGTCTTCATTTTTAAAATATTATGGTTTTGGACTTCAAAATCTAGAAGCATTCTCAATCCCAATGCACTTATAGGAACCCTTGTGAAGAATGAAGTATATTTCTTTGGTCAAATTTCCCTCAAGATGTTAGCTGTTCAGAAAATTTTAATGGGAAATAAGTAATTTTGCTAATCCTTAATTAAAAATTGATATACTATGTTTTTGCCAATATCTATATTACTTTTCAGAAGAGTTTTGATTATCTGTCACATATTTTCACCACAAGCAAAGATAATAGATGAGAAGATCAATTCATAGATGGTTGGTATATTCTAGGGAAAATTTGGGATGCTTTAGTCCTCTTTTTCTATTGCATATTTGGTATCTTCAAATTCATAATAATTAAAAAATAATTTTAAGGGATGTATCACATAAATATATGTATTAGGAAATTATAAGTCATCTCATCTAAAAATGTTTTCTCAAAGACACTTTAAAATTATGTCTAACACTGATCTCAAAATATATGTTACCTATTATATACTAAGTTGCATATATTTTTACCACACAAATTGTTACATCTGTAACAATATGTTACATCATCATCCAGAGAACTCAATGGCAAAAAAATAAAAGAAAATACAAATAAATATTCCTTGTATTCTTTATTTTCATTAGGGCAGCTTCACAGATTTCTTCCATATTAACTAAGAAAGCAACCTTTTAAAATAACTTCATTCATTCAGTTGTTTCAGTTATATCCAATACTTTGTTGACATCTTTTGGGATTTTTTTGATCAAAATATTGGAGTGCCTTGCCATTTCTTTCTCCAGCTCATTTTATAGGTAAGGAAACTTGCCTGGGATCACACTACTAGAAAGTGTCTGAAGTCAGATATGGACTCAGTTCTACTTGATTCTGTCCATGGTACCATCTAATAATATCTTTATTGGCCCAGTGATGCTTATAATCAAATTAAATGCAAACAATGCAACAAATCTGTTACCATAGTTTCAACTGTATGGAAATTTAGAGGCTATATCAGATAATGAATTTTAAAAAATTAAAACCATTTGTTTTCTGAAGCTGCTTATTAATTAGGCTTATATATGCTAATATGTAGCTAAGTGGCATAGTGGATAGGGTGCTGAGCCTAGAATCAGGAAGATTCATCTTCAAATTTGGCCTCAGTAAGACCCTAGGCACTTGTTTGCTTCAGTTTCCTCATCTATAAAATAAACTGGAGAAGGAAATTGTGAACCACTTTAGTATATCTGCCAAGAAAATGGGTCACAAAAGGTGGACACAATTGAAAATTTGAAATAAAAATTGAAAATAAGTGAAAAATGACTAACAATAACAGAAAGACATGTTCCTGTAACTTTTAGACATTGAAGTGCCTTGAATTTTATATTTTTTTTATATTTTATTTTTGTTATTTTATATTATACAAAACCTATAATTGCTTTATGACTTTACTTTTTTAGAAGTTAGTTTTTCTGATGGCTCTATCATTGAGTTTTGGATCGAATTTTTTGGAAATCTAAAAACACCAAAGTTCCATGTGCAATTATTAAGATGAAGAAAATAAAACACATTTTAAATGATTTCTCTTTAGTTCAGTAAGTTTAGACATCAAATTACATAATTCTAGGTGTTGGGCATAACCTTTGAAAAGTCATCAATATATAATCATAATTCAGAGTGTAAGGACACATGCTAACCAAATTGTATTGCAAAGAGCAAAATAAGGGGAGTTCAACATAACTTCAGGCACCTAAAGAATAATTATCTATTGTAATAACCTTGGAGAACACAGGAAAAGAATGCTCTCTGCTTCAGGTAAGTAGATCATTTGCCCTTTAAGGCGTAAGCAGCCAATCTCCGCCCCAGTCAATTCATCTTCACATTCTAGCTTCTCCACATCCAATAATCCTTCCTTAAGTAAAGAAACCACAGCTGTTAGTTCACATTAATCAGATTATCTCTTTCTCTTCAGGATGTCTATACATAACCATCCCTTTGGAAGCTTCAAAATACTAATATAAATGAGCAATGATTAAAAGGACATCAGTTAGAGTTAGGATACAACACAGAAAGTTAGGAACCTTTTTCACTTCACACTGGCAACTAGAAATGGGATCAGCTGCATATGCTTTAAGTATATACAACAAAAAGCCTTTGAAAAAATATTTTAGGTAGTTGAAATAGATTGGAAAGTGTACTATAGAAAACTTAAGTATATTCGTCAACTCTGGATTCTTCTTGATTACAACTCTTTTAGAAATTACATATCTACAAGCCCCAAATTCGTAACTAACAGCCATAAGAATGGCAGCTTTTAAGGAGCTTAAATTCTACTTAGGGGTGGGGAGAGATAAGGAAAGAAGGGAATGATACACTTTGTACACAGACAAATTTCCTGTCCACTGATTAATTAATCAGTATCAAGAAAAATAACTTTCACAAAAGGGTAAAGTTGGGACTAAACTTAATTTTTATAAACCAAGTTTATTTGAAGATTGAGGTGATTTCTAGCTAATGGGATTTAGTATGCATCATGTATTTGGTATAGCAACTTATTGATATGCCAAATATTATTATTTTGGTAATATCAATTTATTGCTTTACTAATGGGTATTGTTTTTTGCAACTCTACAGTACACATTTCATATTATCTAATAACTTCAATTTTCCCCTCCCAATAATTTCAGTTTGTTATTTATCAGCTTTTAAAGAAAAAATTTTAGAACTTTACCTTGCTTCTCAAGACAAATACAGTATTGATATGTGAGAGGATCCCATGGAAACTGATGTCAATATGAGGACGAACCAAAGAGAAGACAGATAATAGGCTGCAATTTCCAGGCTGAAGCTAAAATACACAAGAAATAAAACAGTACTCAAATAATGTAAGACAAACATTTTATGTAATTAGAAATCATTATATTACTTAATTGACAGTATAATATAGTGATATTAGTGCTTAGTCACTTTATTAGTCTCATAGGCTATACTGTCTTGAAATTTAGAAGAAAAAAAATTAAATTCAACTAAAGGCCAGACTCTGAACCAACACAATAATTTAATAAACATGGAGCCAAATGTTTGGAACCAAATGGAATTGGGATAATTTCTATTCAAACACAATTTACTTCAAAATGAATATAAAAAGAGAGAATTTTAACTTTTTAATGAGCAAGCAGGGGTGGGAGGTTAGTACTTATATTTTTAAAATTATATTTTAACATAATTTTTAAATAAGCTGTATCAAATATTAAAGGATCTCTTTCCTGATTGTATTAATTATCCTGGGATCTATGATGAAAATAACAAAAGTGGGCAACCACCATATATTTTTCTATCTGTAACTAAAACTGAGTTTGGTTGTCCTCCAAATTGAACAATTTAGTATCCAATTATGGCAACTAGTTAGTTATACAGTGGATAAGTTGGGATTTTACCAATACCACTGAATCTAAAGTACAAGAAGTTAAAAAACCAGACAACGAATGGAACATTAAAAAAGCATTCAGCACGTTTTATTAGATTTGCTACTTCTTTCACACTATCCAATGTAATCTTTACTTTTCTCTTTTCATTTCATGCTCTCTTTCATGCTACTGTCCTAAATATTCTTTATCTCCTTCTAAGATGTCCTTAGATTTTATTTTGAAGCTTCTGTCCTAAATGATTTGTTACTTGAGAATTATTCTCTTTAATAATTAAAAATTTCCAGTCTCACTTCAGTTCCTCATTTTGGTCCTCAATTGGTGATTTGTCCTCAAAAGATCATCCAAATGAAAAAAAATTTAAATAGATATGAATGTGTGGAAAGGGGGAGGGAGATAAGAATGTTAGAGCATAAAATAACCTTGTATTCCTTATCTATGTAGTAAAATTGTTCCCCTTCTCCCTCTGAAGTAAATCCAATTGTTATCCAAGCAACCATATACTTGCACGTTATGAAATAGCAAAGAAAATACTATATAATTTCAAAACACATGCCTTGTATATCCATGTCATACAAAAAAAGGTTTATGTTGTGAAGTACCATAACATTTTCCTAAGAAAAGAAATGTTAGAAAGAAACAAAATTCAATTTTTAAATCCTGTAGCTCTATGAAAGAATGATGTAATTTTACCTGGGGAAGCACTCTGTATATGGCATTTCCACACTGAGTTACTACTAGATCCCTGTCAAATATTATGTGAAAAGGAAAAGCTTTGCAGAAAGTATAAGGGCTGATGCGGGATTCCTGGGTACCATTTTCTTCAAATCTGTCAAGATCTTCATAAAAATCCTCTTCTTTAGAATCCTTTTCTTCAATTAAAAATTGTGTGTGGTCACATTCTTCATTTCTTTGCTGAATAACCTGTTCAAAAGAAAAAAATAAGTTATAGATAGCACTAGAGATAGTATCTTCTAGAACATAAAGATAATTGGAGCAAAAAAATTCATTATGAATTAAAATGCTTATATACATGTACAAGCTCAACATACTTGAAACAAGGAAAAAATGTTCAAACTCAAACATATACATATATATATGTGTGTGTGTGTCTATATATATATCTTTTTCACTTATAGGCAATTAATTAAATTCAGCATTCTGAATAAGCATTTACAATGAAATTATAATTCTGAGGAATTATCACATTAAAAAATATGCCTGGGTCTTTTAATGAAAACCAGCTATTTCTACATTCTTTGTTTCCCTTAAAAGGTTACATAAGCACAAAATTGATATTTTATTCAGAATATTACCAATATGTGAATGTATTAACCATTTTAAAAATTCTTGATCAATAATAAATATTTATAAGATACTCCAATCATAGAAAAATAAAGTATGGAAAGCTAAAAGAAATTATTTTCTTTCTTAATATAACTTCATTGTTCTGAAGTTATAGAAATAATTATGACTTAGAGCAAGAAGTTTGGTGAGTTTTGTTAATTATGCAAGTATTTGAATTTTACACTCACTGTTACTATAATTAATGTAACTTGAAGGAATGAAAACTAGAAAAATAATAATAGCACTTTAATTTACATAGTGCTTCAAAATTGGCAGAGCTTTAAAAATATCTTATTTTGGTTTATTCATTTATTCTAGTAAATGAATGGACTTTGTAGGTCATACTCTTAAGATTCACCTGTGTTTCTTCTTAAGTTTCTGCTGTTTCAATGCTTATTATTCTGTACAATTCTTTTCAATTTTTTCCTCCTGTAAATTCTCTACAAATAATCTACTCATTCCATGCTGGAAGCCTAATTTAATAATTGGGGAAGTAACAATTCAAAACTTGGGCTATCCAATTTTTATTTTCTACTTTAGCAAATGACCAGATCATCTCCTTTTCTAGAAAAATATGCTATTAAAAATGACTCTTATAGTACTTCTCAAGTCTCTAGAAATATGCTGTCACCAGCCCTGTTTGTAGTGGCTCTTAGAAACTGGAAAATGAATGGATACCCATCAATTGGAGAATGGTTGAGTAAATTGTGGTATATGAATGTTATGGAATATTATTGTTCTGTAAGAAATGACCAGCAGGATGAATACAGAGAGGATTGACGAGACTTATGTGAACTGATGCTATGTGAAATCAGCAGAACCTGGAGATTATTACATACTTCAACAATGATACTATATGAGGATGTATTCTGATGGAAGTGGATTTCTTTGGCAAAGAGAACTAACTCAGTTTCACTTGATCAAGGATGGACAGAAGCAGCTATACCCAAAGAAAGGACACTGGGAAATGAATGTAAACTGCTTGCATTTTTGTTTTTCTTCCCAGGTTATTTTTGCCTTCTGAATCCAATTCTTCCTGGGCAACAAGAGAACTTTTCAGTTCTGCACACATATATTGTATCTAGGATACACTGTGACATATTTAACTTGTATAGGATTCTTGCCATCTGGGGGAGGGGGTGAAGGGAGAGAGGGGAAAAGTCGGAACAGAAGTGAGTACAAGGGATAATGTTGTTAAAAAAATTACCCAGGCATGGGCTCTGTCAATAAAAAGTTATAATAAATAAATAAATGGGAAAAAAAGAAATATGCTGCCACCTACTGTCATTTAATTCATCTTTGATTTTGATTCTTCTAGAATTGCAATATTCTATGACTCATAGTCATATAGTATATAACCAAGGAAATACTGTCATTAAAACATAGACTTCTTTGATAGAACACTTTCAAATCAAGAAGAGATCAGCAAAATTTATCAAATCTTTTCTTCCTATTCTTTCTGGGAGACAGCTCATTATCTATCTGCAATGTGTTTACACACATATACAATCATCATACATAGTTGGTGGGCTTATCAATAAAATGCACACCATAATTTGGGGCAATATGCATTTTATATTCTTGATTTTTCCCATGTGGATTGTTGACTTATTCTGTTTAAAGTGGCCATGGATCTCACTAAGATTCACCATATTGATCCCAATACTCAATATCATCAGTACTATATCATCTATAAAAAGGATCATCTGGAAAATGAATCTCACTATCTTCCATTGACTAAGATAAAATAATGTATATGTTTATTCCCATTATATGCTTAAAGAAGTAGACACCTAGGACTTCTATGAGCCAAGATGGTTGAGTAATCTTCCATATTCACCTCCAAAGAACAATAAAAATAGTGTCCCAAAACAAATCCTGAATGGCAGAACCAGCCAAAAAAATGGGTGAAACAAATTTTTAGCCCAAGAAATTTGAAAGATCAACAAGAAAGGTCTACTCACTCGGGTAAAAGGGAAGCACAGTCCAGAATATGACTCATCTCAGCAAACCAGTAGCATGCTCTGCCTTAGCAAAAAGCAGTGGTAGATCTTGAGTCTCAGTGTGATGGAGCAGGCAAATACCAATACTAGCACACCAATTGCCTCCTTGCTTTAGCATAGCCAGTGGAATGACTCTAACCACCACCATAAGCTTCAGCATAATCCCAGGAAATAGGCAGCTGCCAGAAGCTAAACCACAATGTACTTCAGTATAGTCCCAGGGAAATGTAGAAACATCTCTCAGATCCCACCAGTCACCTCCATTGAACCCCATTAGTGCAGCACCAGACATGATGTTCCCCATGGATCTCAAGACAACATTAGTGCAGCAACAGATGAACAGTCGAGACTTGTAGCTTCTGACAGAAGAAGCCTGAGACACTGCCCCTTCCACCCTGAGAGTGGAGCTAAAATTTAAATGAAAGGGAAAAGGCAAAAAAAGAGCAAAAACCAACAACAATAAAAAGAATCTGACCATAAAAAGTTATTACAATGACAGGCAAGATCAAGTCACAAACTCATAAGAAGAACACAATGCAAAAACACCTACAGGCAAAACCTCAAAATCTCAAGCTAAGGAAGTAGTCTCAAGCCCAGAAAGAACTTCTGGATGAACTCCAAAAGGTGCTTTAAAATCATATAATAGAAATAGAAGAAAAAATGGAAAAAGGAATGAGAGTGATGCAAGACAATTATAAAAAAAAGCATCAATAATCAAATTATTGGTTAAAAAGTAGAATTGGCCAAATGAAAAAAAGAGATGCCAAAAACCCACTGGGGGAAAAATAAACTCCTTCAAAAGTACACTTGGCCAAATGAAAAAGAAAGTATAAAAGATAATTGAGGAAAACAACTCCTTAAAAGTCAGAATTGGGCAAGTGGAAGCTAATGACTATGAGACATCAAGAATCAAACAAATTCAAAAGAAAGAAAAAAAAAAGAAAATAAAAAATACCTAGTGGAAAATAGATCTAGGAAAGACAATGTCAGATTCACTGGATTACCTAAAAGCCATAATAATAATAATAATAATAAAAGAAGCTGAAACACATCTTTCAAGAAATTATCAAGAAAACTATCCTGATGTCCTGGAACTAGACCCCAAAATAGGCCTTTGAAAGAATCCAATGATCACCTCCAGAAAAAGATCTTAATATAAAAACTCCAAGGAACATTATGGCTAAATTTCAGAACTATCAGTTCAAGGAAAAATACTGCCAAGTGGCCAGAAAGAAACAACTCATATACTAAGGAGCCACAATCAGGATTAGACAGGACTTTGCAGTCACAACATTAAAGGATCAGAGGTCAATAAAATATAATATTCTAGAAGGCAAAAGAGCTAGGTCTACAACCAAAAATCATTTACCTGGTAAAATTAAGCATAATACTTCATGGCGGGGGCGGGGTGGGGTGGGGGGGAAGGAGGAGGGAAATGGCCATTCATTTAAACAGAAAGAATTCAAGCTTTCACAAGGAGAAGACCAGAATTGAACAAAAAATTGATCTGCAATATCAAATCCCCAGAGAAACCTAAACAAGTAAAAAAGGAAAAGAAAACATAAGGGCTTTAATGGAGCTGAACCATATACATGCTTACATAGGAAGATGACACTTACAATTAAAAATTTTGTCACAATAGCACACCAGAAGGAATATACATAGACAGAGAGTATGTGTATAAAATGGAATTGAGGAAATGGCATAAAAAAATAAGGGATGAGAAAGAAGGGTACATTGTATAGAGAAGGAAGAGGAAGGAAGATTAGGGTAAATTATTTCATATGGAGGGGCAGGAAATACCTATTTTAGTGGAGGGAAATATGGGAAGGTGGGCCATCAGCACCTTATTCTCATCAGTATTGATTCAAAGAAGGAATAATATGCACAATCAGTTGAATATAGAAATCTGTCTTACTTGAAAGGAAAGCAAGAGGGGAAGAGATTAAATAAAACAGGGAAGGAAGACTAACAAAAGAAAGGATAGATCAGGGGAGGTGGGAGACAGAAGCAAAACATTGTTGAAAATGGAAAGTCTAAAAGGAGAGAAAGAACAAATAGGAGGAAAAATAGGATAGAGTTAAGACATAGTTAGTTATAATAACTGTGAATGTGAATAGTATGGACTCTCCCATAAAATGGAAGTAGATTACAGAATGGATCTGAAACTAGAATTCTACAATATGTTTTTTTGCAAGAAACACTTGAAGCAGAGAGATACACACAAAGTAAAAGTAAGGGACTAGAAGAAAATCTATTATGTTACAGCTGAATTTTTTTTTAAAAAGCAGGTATAGCAATCCTGATCTCAGAGAAAACAAAAGCAACAATAGACTTAAAAGAGATAAGGAAGGAAACATCTTGCTAAAAGATATCATGACAATGAAGTAATATCAACATTAAACATAATATGCACTACGTGGTATAGCATGCAAATTTTTAAGGGAGAATTAATTGAGCAACAGGTTCATAACCAAATAAGAGATAAAGAATTTTGAAATATAAAATAGATAATTTAAATTATATTAGATTAAATAATTTTGCACAAACAAAAGCAGTGCAACCAGGATTAGAAGTAAAGCAGAAAGCTGGAAAAATCTTAACAGCAGGTATCTCTGATAAAATCCTCATTTTAAAAATATATAATGAGTCTAATTTATAAGAAAATAAGTCACTCCCCAATTAATAAATGCTCAAAGGATATGAACAGAAAGTTTTCAGATGAAATTAAAGCTATCTACAGATACACAAAGAAGTACTCTAAATCACTTTGGATTAGAGAAATACAAATTAAAACAACACTGAGATTGGCCAATATGACAAAAAAGTAAAGTGATAAATGTTGGAGAGGTTGTGGGAAAATTGAGACACTAATGCAGCCTTTGTGGAATTGTGAGTTGATCCAACCATTCTGTAGAGCAATTAGGAACTATGACCAAAGGGCAAACAAGCTTTGACCCAGCAATACCACTTGTAGGTCTGTATTTCAAAGAGATCATTAAAAAGAGGAAAGGATCTACATGACCCTTTTTGTGGCAAAATATTATATATTGAAGAAATGCTCACCAATATGGGAATGACTGAATAAGCTATGGTATATGAATGCAGTGGAATACTACTGTGTAATACAAATGCTGAATAGGCATTTTCAGAAGAACCTGGAAAGACTTGTATAAACTGAGGCAAAGTGAAATTAGCAGAACCAGAAAAATATTGTATCCAGTATCAACAGTAATGTATAATGATGAACTGTGAGTAATTTAGTTGTTTTCAACAACATATTGATCCAAGATAAGTCCAAAGGACAAACCCAAGAAAATGCTATTTACATCTAGATAAAAAATGGATGGGCTCTGAATGCAGATCAAAGCATACTTTTTTCACTTCATTGTTTTTCAGTTTTTTTCTCCTTTTAATCTGTTTCTTCTTTCATAACTGTGATTAATGTGGAAATAGATTTTTATATGATAGCACATGTATATCAAATTGCAGACCATTTTAGAAAGAAGGTAAGGAGAGGAGGAAGAAAGAAAAATATGGAATACAAAATCTTATGAAAATGAATACAAAAAACTATAGATATGTAATTGGAAAAATAAAATACCACAAAACTAAAAATATTAAATGAAATTAAATATTGGGTATGAAATTGAAAAAAAAAGTGGATACCTAGAAATTAAATACATTTTCTAAAATCAGACTAAGGCCAGGTCTACACAGCTAAAACAAAGAAAGAATGTATTCTAGTGAATTTAAGAAAGAGTATAGATAGACAATGGGGCAATTAAGTGGTGAAATAGAGTCTAGGATCTGGAATTAAGGAAGACTCATTTTCCTGAATTCAATTTGGTTCAAAAGTGGCACAGGAACTTACTAGCTACATGACATGGGACATGTTGCTTAATTCTGTTTACTTCAATTTTGTCATCAGTAAAATGAGCTGGAGAAAGGAAATTGCAAACCACTCCTAAATCTTTGTCAAAGAAAACCCCAAATGTGACGATGAAGAATTAGATATGACTGAAATTTGACTCAATAATAAAATCATACATGGATAGGGCCCTGAAATAATCATCATATGAGTAGTTGAAAAAATTTAGAGACTCAGGATTATACATCCAGAAACAACTCCAGAGGTCATGTAGTCCAACACCCTCATTTTGCAGATGAGAAAACTGGGACTCAAGTCCTCCTGTCACACAAAGTTTCAGAGAAGGGATTTGAATTCAAACCTCTGTACCAATAGCCTGTGTTCCTTCCATTCTACCATGGGCACTGTCCTTTGTATATTCTAATTTTATGGCACATAATTCCAAAATGTAACAAATACTTTAGGAGACAAACATAGTGTCAAATGTATAATTAATAAGATTGCAGTATTTGCCCTGACAAAATTGGTAACAAGTGGCATTCTTTTGACGTCATCCCAAATCTGAGATTCTAATCACCATAGCAACAGCTATGCAAATCTTGATAAATTACCAGCTTTCAGAGATTTCAAGTTACTTTTTGTTCTTTTTTGTGGTTGGCAAGCACCTGTGCCTATTTAGCTTAGGTAATTGAAAAGTCAGAACAATAATAAAGCGATAATTTTAAAATTGGATTTAACTTGGGGGGAAAATAGCCCTTATCAATCTTTTAAAGCCTAGATGTGAAATTTCCCTAGGGCAGCAATACTGCTAGTTCACTATCATGTTCTAAAGGTTATATAAAGGCAGGAAGGTCTGGTGTGACCTTAAGGAGTGATCTGTGCTGTGGGTTGAATTTTGATTGTGCTAGTATAAGAGTTGTTCTCTTTATTTGGGTGTATTCCCTAAGTCCCTTGGTTGGAGATAAGAATGAATTTGGAATCAATAATTGATTATCTGGTTTACTAACTGATTATGCTATAATTGATTCATTAATTATGTTGTAATTTGGGAAGCATATGCTGCAAGTCAAACAAACAACCAAGTGCCTTCTTGAATGGCTGTGTATGAACTTTTCTTTAACAGAATTGGAAGATATTGTAGAGATAGATCATTTAATCCAATTCTCTCATTTTAGAGAGGACAAAATTGAGATGCAGAGGATTTAACTGATTTGCCCCAATCACAAAAGAAGTAATTAAAAGAGCCAAAATCTGAACCCGTTATGATATTCTAAATTCAATAGTCTTTACCACACTATAGTGTTCCTAATTCTAATGATCTTGCAGCATCATTTCTAAACTTGTATATTCTCTGACATATTATAAGCCAACCACAGACACTGCATTGCCAATGGGCCAAAGTAGGTAGATGCAATGATAAATAAAAGGGGGAGAGAAAATCAGGTAAAAGCTGGAGCAAAGTCCAAGGAATCATGTTGTCTTGGGAGTCAAGAAAAAAACAGGAGATTCTGTGTCTAAATTGGGGCATTGAGAGATCAGAGTTCAACAAGAAAGAGCCTGAGGTCCCACTATCAATATTCTTTGGACCATCTAAAGTTTTACATTAACCACTTTCCCACATTATCACAGTCCATTAACAAGCAATTATTAAACAGTTACTATATGTCAGGCACCATGCAGATGATCAAGAAATCAAGTGCATACCATTTGGACTATGTCAAAAAGGAAGATGTGCAGTCAACTATTAAGACAAATCAACATTTTGTATTTTAGAAAATGACTCATGCACTTTCATTCACATTTTAATATTTGGAATTGAATTAAAATATATGTTCAAATTATGACAACACTCCTTGTATATAAAGAAGGGATATTCTTTAGATAACCATGAAGATGTTCAGACTTACAGATTATGCTAAGTATATGAAAGATAAAGACAAATGAACAAAGGGAATAACTTTCTATACCAAAGCAGAGTGGAGAGAAACTGGCAATTAAATTAGTGCCCCAACAAAATCCACAGAGGAAAAGAGTGCAGGATTTACCAAGATAAAGACTTTTATATGAAGATGGGATAATTTTCTGAGTTTTCCCTTCCATATAAGTAGAACATTTTTTATTGAAACAAAAATTCAATAATATAGTTTTAGAATAACAGTAACTAGTTGTATAAGAAAAAGACAATGAAGCTTCAAGATTAGACATTATAAATTTGAAGCTCTCACACTCTATGCTAAGTTACTAATTTAATCTGGATATACAGATAGCAATAGTGGTATCTTATTTTTTTTATTTGACTCTAGCTGCTGCAATCTATTTTAAAACAAATTTTATCCCAATAAAGCATAAACTAAATGAATGCCTGATCTGAGACTATCCTCAGCTCATTAGAAGTGGCCATTTGTATTGCGAGTACTGCCTCACAGATCCCTGGATTTGCTAATGTCATAATGTCCATATGGTTCTGGTGACCAATCATAGAGACTAGTGCTAAAGAACCAAAAGATGCAACAGCATAAAGCTACAAGTAAATAAACACTAAGGATCCTACAATCAGAGTTAAAAACAAACAAGAAACTCCAAATAAATTAAAAAAAAAGATACATAAAGCAATTCTTATAAAAAATCTTACAAAGTCATGGAATTTATTAAATGACTAAACTAAGGCCAAGGACAATGAAATAATTACCAGTCCAGTATCATACAGATAAAAAGTGGTAGAGACTTTATTATTCAAACTCATATCCTCCTTGAATGCTGTTACCTATGAATGTCAGGGAACCATCATCCAAGAAGTGCCATTGCCTTGTACAGAATTCATTGCTTTAAATCACTGATGTGTTTAAAGCAAATTACTATTTAGTTCCATGCTATGATTCTGGCAGTTTTCAAAGGGCCTTTTGTTCAGTTTACCTATAATGATGTATTCCATTTTCCTACTTCAATACTTCAAAAGATCTGTCAGGATCCTCAGTGAAGATTCTACTTCAACCAATAAAGACTGCAAACCTTTTAATGATATCAGAGATTGGAATAGATGGCTTCATTATAGTTGCTGTGGTCAAATACATTCAATCATTGGTGACCAACATTCTGGAGATGAGTTCTCTCTATGCTTAACTAAGCTACCCTATGGAGAACAGACATGCGGTCAATTCTCATGTCCATTCAAGGAGCATTTCTAGTTTGGCAGGATCTGTAAAAATTTTCTCTTCAATGACATGACCTTCAAGGACCTTTATTAGAGAGGTATTCTTTTTAATAGGGTTTTATTCTTCTCTCCATTCAGGCTAAAGCAGATTACTAAAATTTCATCTTACAATTACCTATGGGAATTTCCATGAAGAGGCGAAAAATGGTAAGAAGGCTATTTTTTCAATCTACCTAGTCACAGGGTGACTGAGATAAATCTACAAGCTTGTCATACAATACCAAAGTGGGTCCATGTGAGAACAGAATAACAAGTAAAGGTTCACACAACAATTGAAACTGAGCACAGTCAGTACCAAGGAGTCTCAAATATTTTGTCTTCAGATCTATTTTTAGCAGCTACAAGTCTGGCTACCAGCTTCTAGAGAGTACAGTTCTCCTTCTGAGCTCTTTATTTCATTTTTGAGAAGATTCCAGGAGGAGGAAAAATAGAGAAGTCTTTCAAATTGCTTAAAGCAGAGGTATCAGACATAAACTGTTCATTGTGAAGGAACTAGATTAAAATGTAATTGATAAATGATTAACAAAATAAAGAGTAATAGAACATAGATAATGTTAAAATCTAATTTTCTAAATGAATATGTGGCCTGAAGGTAATAACGAATGCAGAGTATTTACCTAAACACGTAAACTGTGTATAGTTTAGTGTCACCTATTTCTATTGAGTTTGACATCACTGGTTTAGAGAAGGTAGATTACCTCAGGTTCCTCATCTATAAAATGAGCTAGAGGAAAAAAAAATGGAAAACCATTCCAGCATCTTTTCCAAAAAAATCCCAAATGGTGTTATGAAAAATTAGACACTATTAAAACAAATGAACAACACTGAAGAGGCAAGAGATATCAAGAAGAAAATTGCTGAGATTGTTTAATAATCCAGGCTTGCAAAAAAAAAAAAAAAAAAAAAAAAAAAACAGGGAAAAGAAAGAATGATAACCCCAAGCTGAGCCTTCATGTTGGCCTTAATTTCTCTAACAGCAATTATTTGGCCTTGAATCAGATGTTTCCTCAAAGCATTTTATTGCTTTGAGTACCTAATCACGAAAATGATTCGTGCACTTTCATTCACATTTTAATATTTGGAATTGAATTAAAATATAGCCAATTTCAAAAAATATGAAAAGATACCTACATTGTTCTTAATCCTGATTTTTTTTATGATTAGCAATACTCATAATTAAAAGTATAATGCTGATAAAAAATCCTAATCAAAAGTACAAATTATTTACTTCTATGTATCCCCTTACTAGCTCTTAATATAACTTTCTTTAAACCCCAAAATGTATTCATTCCAAGGATAAATACAAAAGATTTTTAAATGGAATTCTATACTATATATGCCCTTATTTCCATTTATTACAAGTTTAGTTATTATTCCAGTGGACTAATTGTCAGTCTCACTCAAAGTAGCATCTTTATTACAAATATTACCTTCATATCAATTTCAGTGCCATGAATCTGTTGGGCGACAGTTTTGATGATACCGATGACAATATCCTGGAGTCCTTCTCTCTCTGAGTAGTAGTGCAGAATGAGTCCTTTGCCTTTTTCTGCATCAGTGCATCTAAAGGAAGGGGCACGCATACCTGGATAGATAGTGGCAAGATGGTCATGGAGAGCATCAAGGTTCTATAGAGAGAAGGAAAACAGGAATGAAAGCATCAGAATTATGAAGTACAAAGGACTTGAGAGAAAAAGACATCCAAATACAAGGCTTAGGTGTTTTACCTGAGTGATTTTACACAAAAAATGAAATTCAACCTCTTAGCATACCTGTAGAGTGAAAATTACATAACATACCTTTTCTTTATAAGGATATTTGTATAGGGTAAATCACAAGGGAAGCATGACTTAACAGGTATGACAAGTGTACTTAAGAGACAGTACACACAAAAAAAGGATGGGGCCCACAAAAAAAACTAGCTACATAGAGGAATAGCAAGATATGATTATTTTTTCCCACTTGAGTACTAAAAGTAATCTTGATTAAAAAAATAAATAACACAAAGCAAAAAAGGTAGAATCAGAAGACAAGATAACATACTTGACTCTGACACATAAAAGGAAATATGAATGAGATGAATCAATAAACGATGAATTTTGATAACTATTTGGAAGTAACTAATGAGTTGTGATGATACTTTTACTCATTTAAATTAATTTAAAGGCAAATAGTTACTAAGTACGTTTGGTAGATCATACTGAATTTTAATTTTAAGTTAGTGAAAAATTAATTTTATTTAAAAGCTAACCCTAAATTATATGTACCTGTGTAGACATGAACATGTCATATGATTATGCCAAACAATATGAGCAAATAGATGTGTATGTATTAACTATTATCATACAGACCTTTGGCAACAGATCCATTGTGGATATGAGTAAGTAAGCTCCAACATATAATTTGGGAAGAATTCAAAGAAGAATAAGAATAAAAGTTCTCATCGAGGAAATGTATGCAACATGAGTCATATGGGTAAGGTGAAGGATGACAGGTGAATAGTTAGTGTTATATTAGCAATCCTGTTTTTATTTTCACCCTTTTACAGGTTGAAAAAACCAAAGGCAAACATATATTAATTGATTTAATCAGGTTCACAGAGTTAATAAATATCTGAGGCCAAACTTGAGTCTTGCTGACTCCCGGTCCAGTTTCCTATCCACTGTACTACCTAGATGCCTCTGTCTAGGTTGGATATCATGGATATGTTTTTGTTCCAAAAACTATTTGTTAATTTATATGCCTTTATCTGAGGTATCATCATATAAAAGGAGTTTGACTTCCCGAGTCTCTAAATTTCCAATATATTTGAGAAATGTCATTTTTCAATGACTCCCTCCCCAGTCAATCAACAAGCACTGGTTTATTTTTTATTTTTTTCAAAATTTTAAAATTACAACTTTCCATTATATAAAAATATATCCCACTCATCCCTCTTCTTGGGGAAAAAGTATTCCCAAAGTATTTATTAAACACTTTTTATTACTATTTTATTATTATTATTATTCAACACTATTTATTAAACATAAATGATTATATCCACTGTATAGGTGCTGAGAACACACATACAAAAACGATACAAGATGCAATAACAGCTGCATCATGAAACAATTAGATTTTGAAGCAAAAACTAAGGAACATTCATTTATTTGTTAAACTGTGATATAAAGTATATTATTGTTGTTTGTCCCTGGTTCTTGAAGACGACCATGACATCAGAGAGGTGAGCCCTTGACATGCAAGTGAATTGGATTTAAGTGAGAGAAGGCGTGCCCGGTAACCTGCCTCATTTTCCCTTCCAGAGCCAGTATAGATCAGGATGACTGGAGACGGCCCTGGATGCAATTGGGAAACTTTGGTCTTTTTAAACTAACGTCTTTCCCAGGCCTCAGTTTGAGTGAGGCAACCACCCAATCAGTGGTTAATTAAGATTAAAGAGGTCACATCCCAAAGGAGAGACAACATATAATCAGTCAGGTTCAAATAAATTGTATACAGGATAGATAAGAAATAATTAACAGAGGGAAGGCATTAAGGATTTATGACAGATTGAGAAAGGTGTCTATGGAGGGTAGGATTTTAGTGGGGACTAGTAGAAAGCCTGGGTAGTGATTTAATCTTTTAGTGCCCTAGGCAATGCTTAATGACTATAGTTGTAGAGAAGGTACAAGGGTAGAAAGAATTTCCTCACTGGAATTTCTCTGTGCCATTGAAAAAGCACATAACATCTTAAAAAGGATTCCCATAAGTCTTTCTTGACAACAGTCAGAAAAGTTAAGTAGCACAGAGTTGGGGGAGGAGGGATTTGGAGTCAGAATCTACCTTAGACATTTAAAAGTTTTTTGAATATAGATTTAATGCTTCCTCTATTGAAAAATGAGGTAAGAAATGTGCTAGTATTTTTTTTCTTTTAAATGTTATTGATTTGTATTGTTTTATCACAATAGATACTTCCTATCAAACACAGAGATTATTTTATTATTACCTGAAAAGAGGAATGTATGTTTTAATTTAGAGAATATGAGACAATGATTATTTTATTTGTGTAGTTTTGTTGGTTTTTAATGTTGATTTTATTTACTGTTGCTAGGAGAGTCGAGAGAGAGAGAGAGGGAGAAAGAGAGAGAGAGGGAGAGAGAGAGAGAGAGAGAAAGAGAGAGAGAGAGAGAAAGAGAGAGAGAGAGAGAAAGAGAGAGAGAGAGAGAGAGAGAAGAGAGAGAGAGAGAGAGAGACTGTGTACGAGAAACAGAGACAAAGAGTGTAAGAGAAAGAGTGAGGGATTTTGGCCTTTTTACTCTAAACCACTTCAAGAGTATACATTTACATATATGTACACATGCATGTATGTGTATGTAAACACATTCACATGTATCTAATATACATGTACATAAATATACATAACAATATGTGCATGCATTTGTATACGTTTTACTTAATATTTTGCCTAGTTTTTTTTAATCTCTAAATCACTTCATATATCTTCCTATCTTTCTTCAAATTATTTACAGTTGCCATTCCTGCATAATGATATTCCATTATTTCACATGTCATTATTTGTTCATCCATTCTTGGGCACATAATTTGTTTCTTACTTTTTTGTAAAGGACAGAAACTTTTCAAAAGAAATGAAATCATAAACATTGAAGAAAACAAAATTTGGGTGTAATTATCCCAAGGCCTGGGCCCCAAGTAAATTTATTTGTATCTATCTAGCATACAGTGAAATAGAATGGAAAATATTTTAGCTAAGACAGGGCCACTCTAAGATTGGTTCAATGACATTTCGTATATGCTAGCTCACATTTATAGGGCTCTATAAGATTTTACAGAATGTTTCATTTACTATAACCCTATAAAACGGGTAGTGTAAGTATTCCTGTTCCCACTTTACAAATAGGGGAAATGAGGTTCAGGAGTTGATTTTCTAGGGTCCAGCTATGCAGTGGCAGATTTCACCCCTCATAGAAATATGACATTTTGAAACTATATTAAGGCCTAGTCTCCAATTAAATAAATAAATGTCATCTTAGAAAAATAATTAATACATTTTTCTCAACATTAAATAATCATCTGT
Source organism: Antechinus flavipes (assembly GCF_016432865.1). Taxonomy (NCBI): domain Eukaryota; kingdom Metazoa; phylum Chordata; class Mammalia; order Dasyuromorphia; family Dasyuridae; genus Antechinus; species Antechinus flavipes. Next base: position 83,567,897 of record NC_067403.1, on the reverse strand, counting down.
AAATGAATGACCTGTAGGCTACTTCCAATAAGGTATAATCTCTCTCTCCCACATCCTAACATATTAAAGTTTTTCCAGCTTTTCAAAGTTATGTTTGACAGAGTGAATCTCTTTTGAATATTTCCCACATTAGCAGCAGTATTCTCGAAATAACTGCTTCCCCTAAGGGAAAGAATAGATCCCACTTTCAAGAAATGCTTTATATACTATTGAACGCCACCAGAGGGAGGTGTTGCCATAGACTAGGAGGCTATTCGATTCTTTTATGTTGGTTCTTTCTCCACTCCTAAATATTCAGAAAATTCCACTTGATTGGGGGAGCAAGCAATCTTTCCCTTGATTGTTTAACCCCAAATTATTAAAGATATACAGCTTCTGAAAGTTTGGAAGGAGGAAGAGCTGGGGTATGGCTAATATAGTCATTAGCCACAATATTCATAGATTCCGTACCCCTCTTTTTCCTTACATTCAGAAATCAGTAAGGAAGTGGTAGTATTGTTTTCTGTCTTACCTGCAAAATCCTCAACTGAGGCTTATGCTATTTCTGAGTTTCTTTAAAGCAATCAAGCTCTATTATCATGAAAGAGTAGCCATATGTTTCTATTCAATTTAAAAAACATGAATTAGGTCTTTACAAGGTAAAGCCCTGCCTTGGTCTACAGTAGTGGGAATATAAAACTATATGAGCCTAGCTCAATCATCCAGAACTTGCAATCTAAGAGTGAAGAGATGGGTAGGGAAGACATAAACACATATATTTATTTCCCTCCAACACAAACAGATATAAAGTCTATCAAGTTCAGTTTAAAAAAAAAAATCCAAGTCAAGTGCTATATAAATTTCATTCCTCATTACTTTTCAGAAAAAAACGCAGCAACAGCTCAAGTAATGATTTGATACATCAAATATGTGTGTTTGATTATCAAATGATTCACCATTAAAAAAAAACCACGATAGATCATGCTTTTCTAGTATTAAAAGCAATTATACTGAAGTCTTTCCAATAAAATCCTACTCAGCTGTTTTATTATTGTGTAATATGATCCCCATCTTCTTGAACATTAGGACAATAGAGGGCTTTCTTGTCTTTGAGTAAGGATCCTAGCCCAGCTAAAGTTAGAGAGGTTCACAAGTAGAGAATTTACTAATAGGTGATGATTTTTGTTGTTTGGGAGATTTATGAAGACTGAGACACAGAGATGATGAAATTGGCATACCCACAGTGATAAAAACCTTTTGAAAGACTAAAGTTTTAATAATCATATTTAACATTCATATAAGATTTTACGATCATTACAAATCATTACAAATATCTTGTTTGATTCTCACAACAAACCTGAGAGACAGGTATTATCATTATCCGCATTCTACATTTTCTCTTTTTCAAGAGAGGTTAAGTGATTTGCTCAACAGAGTAAGTATGTGAAAACAGATTTGAACTCAAATTTTCCTTATTCTAGTTCAGCACTCTATCTACTGTGCCATCTAACAGAGAATTGTTATTTTTTATAAAATCATCCGCCTACAAATTACCTACTTCTATACTACAAATATATTTCTATGAAAAATTCACAAACAAAAAGATGACATGTCAAAAACATTTTCTAGTAGGTGTCAATGATTGATGAAATAAGCTTCTACTTTCATTAATATATGTGGAAACAATAAGGAAATAAGTTGTAGTGAATCAAAGTGATCATGTCTGTTATGCAAAGATACAGACATTATCTGATTCAATAATTACTGTCCATTACAATTAGAAAATGAGACAGAATGTAAACTCTTTGAAGGAAAGGCCTGTTTTTCATTCAGATATATCTCCAGAGTCTCTTACAAATAGTAATCTCTTATTAAATGCTTGACTGTTAGATCAATGAATTATATTACCACTTAATAGTAAATTAATCCAAGATGTGAATAGACAGTACTAAATTTTATTGCTATCTGTGGCAACCAAACTTCAAAATATCAAATGTATTATCGAGTTTACCATTAATTAAATGGATAAACCAAGAAATTTCCTGGAGCACATAAGAAATAACACCACTTTAGCACAGTATTGATTTCCTTTAGGTAGAGCCTCATATAAAAGCACTCTTGAGATTTTTTTTTCAGTTACAATTACCTTTAATCTCTGTCTCTGTCTCTCTCTTTGTCTCTGTCTCTGTTCTCCCCCCTCCTCCCTCTTTTCATATTATGGAGATGACTATCATGGGAAAAGTAAACGATTTGATTCTATTATACCTGACCACATTTTTCTGCCACAATTACTGTTATATTATGCTTTTAGAAGCTTTTAAGACCACAAGAAGAGATTCTAAACATAGCCAAGATTCTCTCATCAAGGCTCAAAGAGAAACCCTATTCCATGTTAACAACATTGCCTATAAATTGCCTTTCCATTATTCACTAAAGTGGCTACTAATAGTTCTATCCACAGATTGTGAATAATAAGACTTTCTCCTGAAAACATCATATTCGGCCCTAATTTTATGAGGAGTAGAGGAAATCTTGTTTATAGGAAAAAGAGTGGCTAATTAAAGTCTCTTGCACATACATATATTCATGTTTTCAAACTAATTTTGAAATAAACTCAAAGTTAAGCAAATGTAGATTAAATATACCACCTGTTAGCAGTGATTAAACTGCAAATAATCAGTGGTTTTTTTCTCACCACTTCATAACTGTTAAAGTTTTCTCAGCTACTTCAATTTAGAAATAAATAGAAAAGAGAGCAAGTACATCCATGTTTGTCATCATTTGAAAATAAGAGGTCAGCTTGGGAGTTTCTATTGACTTTTTTAGTGACTTAATTCTGATTTTTCCTTCATCTTCCATATGCCAAAAGGATATTTTTTATTCATGGTTATTGCTCTCAAGGAGTTTATCATTACTTCTGATTTAAGCTGGAGTCCACCAACTATAGATGAAAATTATTTCTCAAATCTTGGGAAAGTGCAGTCTAGTTACAGATTTAGGATACTATTTTTGATTTCCAGATGACTGTAACTTATACCCTTTAGAAATGTGTGAAAGATTCAGGTTTTTCTATCCCTTTGGGATGTTTCCAGGGAAAATAGTTTCTCTATTTAAATATATAAACTAAAAATAAGCTTACATATAAACCTAGACTCAAAAGAAAAATGGGATTTCTGAGATTTATCTAGTCCATCTTCCTGACATCAGACATCTAGAGATTTAAACCCTTTCCCCATAATGGATTAGTCCTTATTTTAAAATTCGTTTTTAATAACAATATTTTATTTTTTTAAATTACAATTTATAACATTCGTCTTTTCCTACTTAACAGTATTTTATTTTTTCCCAAATACATGTAGTTTTCAACTTTCATTTTTGTAAGATTTTGAGTTCCAAATCTTTTTGTCCTTCTATCCCTTATATCACCCCTCCCCAAGAAAGCAAGCAATCATAGGTTATAAATGTACGATAATTTTAAACATATTATTTCAAAATTCTTGGGCTTAAGGCTCAATTTATTCAGTGAGCTGTCTCAGTTTAATTCAACAATTCAATTTGACAAAAGCATAATTAAATATTGATTATTTGGAAGGCACTCTACTAGTCACAGGGAATAAAAAATGAAAAACAACATAGTCCTTGTCTTTGATGACATTTTGTATATTCTCAGATGTGAACACCTCTATACATACAATATATTGCTTCATCTTGTAGAATACAGTGACTGTTTCATCTATCTTTGTGTATTATCCTCAGTTCTTAGCACAGTGCCTGACATTAGTAGATGCTTGTTGTTCATGTATATGAGTCATTTCCAGCTTTTTGTGAGCCCATTTGGGTTTTTTGTTTTTTTTTTTTTTTACAAAGATAGTGGAGTAATTTATTACTTCCTTCTCCATATCATTTTACAGCTGAAGAAACTGAGACAGACAGGGTTAAGTGACTTGCTTAGAGTTGCAGAGCTAGTTAAGTTTTTGAGGTCAGATTTGAATTCAATAAAAGAAGTATTCCTGATTCCAGACCCCATTTGCTACCTAGCTGCACCTTAGTAGGTGCTTAATAAATTTTTATTGATTAACTGGTCTCTGTTTGATTGGATGGAGTAATTATGACTATGTGTTTCCAGTTAGCACCCGATTAGCACTAACAGGAAAGAGCCCAAAAGTTCCACTACTAAGGCAGAACACCAATTTCACTGTTTCGATTTGCATGAAGGACAGATAAGAAAATTGAAGACAAGAAAATGAATGGTTTCAGTCATTTTTATTAGCCTTTTCTTTTTGAGTTAATTTTTTTCATGTTTAGCAATGCACATTTCTTTTTCTAAACTACATTCTGAGAATGAAGTTTTAATTCCTTTTTAATCTTTGTCAAATGAGAAATATAAGAATAAAACTACTATAATGTGTAAAGAAAAACAAAATTTTTATATCAGTTCATTTAAAAAAAAAAGAGTTGGTTGTTTCCTTTAAAACTTCTTAGAAAAAAACTTTAAAAACTAAAAACAAGTAGTCACATAGAGAGCTCTATATTAGATTTCAGATCTGCTTCGATTTGTTTTTTCTTTTTGTTTGTGCTTTTTTGTGTTTTTTGTAGACCTCAGAAGAAAGGAGCCTGGGTATGAGTAAGCATGATTAAGAATGAGGCAAATGAACAGCTAAGGTTTGGGCTATTACTCTTCTTTTTCCTTCCTTCTTATAACTGCTATGATTCAACATTTATTCAACAAACAATCAAGCAGAACCTATTGGGTGAGAAGTACCATGATAGATCCAGGAGAAGAAATAAAGTTTAGATAAATTAGTCAATCAACTAATAAGCATTTATTAAGTGCTGACTATTGTGCCAGGGCTGCAGTAAAGTACAAGGGACATAAAGAAAGACCAAAAAAATCCTGTCCTCAAAAAGCTTACATTCTAATGAAGGAGAAAACAAGTAATTAAGTTCATAAAATAGGGAGAGAGAAAAAGTAGCTGGAAGGCAATCCCCACAGAGAATGAATTAGCAACTGAGACACTAGCTAAAAAATATGGTTTCTACCTCAATTGACCTTACAATCAAGTATATTTCCTGTACTCTAATGAGCAGGATGAAGATATGGGCATAAATAAAAATTCTAAAATGTAATATGAAATGATAACTGTTTTAGAGAATCACAAAATAAAATGTTGTTAAGATCAATAAGGCTTCAACAGATATAGAGAAAAAGGAAAAGGAGTATATTCCAGGCTCAGGAAATATGAAAAGCAAAACTGAAGAGACATTAATGTTAGGGACAGAGATCAGTCATTGGGATAGAACTATTAAGAAAATGGGTTTTTACCGATGAATGAGTAAATTATTTTTTGAAACCTTCTAAATGTATGATCTTAAGGGGGGGAATTATAACTGGATTTTTTGGGGGAGGGGAAATAAAAATGTTAAAATGGCAATGTTTCTAAGACATGTTGTGATCATTACTCCTGAAAAGCCACTTAGATTTAAAAAAAAAAAAAGAAAGTCATTATAGACCTATGTCATATATTTAAGAATGAGCTGTTATTTTCAGGAATACAAAAGGTGAAGGGTGGGGGAAGAGAATGATTTCATTGTGTTTTCATACTCACCCAGGCAACATTTAAATATATAAATTAAAAAAAAAAAAAAACAACCAAAGACAACATTCATCAGGTCTGATAATGAATCAAAGGCCTCAACACTATTTAAGACTTGGAAAACATAGAGCAGTTGTACAGGGGAGAGAAAAAGTATGTCATGTGCTACTGATCTCTGTTGATCTTGTTTATTATTTCCTTTTCCTGCACCCTCAGTGACTAAGCTTCCTCCTGCCCTTTGTGTACTTCAGGGTTTGAAGACAGCCTTTCTGTGTCATGAGAAAGCAGTTTCCTTTGAGGTTCAGGAGTTAAAAGCAAGGGAATGTTGCATTTTTCTAAGAAACATAAGTAATCCAAAGTGACAGATTTTTACAGCTGTTTGGGAAAATGACCATATTTCCCAAAATAGCACTTCTCATGAACACTCAGACATTGTATCTGACGTAGGTCATCAATTCTAGACAGCTCCTGATAGGCCTGGCCAAATCACACTTTCACATTAAAACTGGCTGAAAAAGATAGTGAGGTTGCCAAAGACTGTCTCAGGGAAAAAGGTCTCCAGGACTCATCTAAAACTAGGGAGAAAGCCTTTTCCTTTCAACCCCACATTTTCTTCTCCAACTATTTTCTGCCCACCAGAGACTCTTTTACCCTTTACCACTTCAAAGCAAGTGTTGCTTATTAATATTATTTTATGTGAACTGCTTCAAAACACTGAAAGGAGAAGAGAGGGGATTTGCTTTGGCCCTGAATTTTCCTTGGGATGGGCATGGGTTCTAGGAGATCATGGGAACCATATTTTCTTGTTAGAGGATAAGAGAATAATCAGAGTTCCTTGGAAATCATTCTGGGAGTGAGTTGTGTTAAATTTTTTGGTATCAAAAATTATGAGTTAAGAGTAGGGGAGTCATATGCTGGAATAAAGGACCTCCAAGGCAAGGCCTAAAATATTCTCTGAGTACTAAATCAAACTAAAAGCTCACCGGCCTGCAGTGCTATGAGAAAGAAAATAGAAGGCTCTTTTTTGGAACATAATGAGTACAATTCTCAGGTGTCCTATTCCATAATTCAAACATTTCAATTCCTTGCCTAATTTACAGAAATTAAAAATCGATGGGGCTAATAGAGGACAAGAGGGAAACATCTGTCTGGTAGAGACATGACTTGAGACACATGAGAATCTCACTATCATTTAGTTCTTCCTGACCAGCTGTCTTTTCTCCATATCAGCCTTCCAACGTTTCTCTCCAATGTTTACATCAATACTGCAGAGGTTTCAAATAGCAATTTGCCATAGCAACAACATGGCTGCCTTTTTTTTTTCTAATTTAAGAAGAAATTTGGCAGTATAGAAGAGTTCTTCTTGAATTATAGACTTTTCCACAACAGAACATATCTAGATAAATATATGCCATTCAAAAGTGAAAAACAAAATCTTCAAAAAGTGTTTCCTCTTATCCAAAGGCCAAATCTCAGACTTTTCCAGTCAGTTGGACATAATATAAGACATCCCAACTGAGAAACTGGACGGAAAGTCCCACAGAATGAAAAGAACTATGTAATTCATATAATTTATAAATGGCTTTATACTTCAAAAATCATACTTGGGTTGTTTCCTCTATACAGTTGCTAATTTTTAACAAGTATGGAAAGAAATTATGATATTGAGTCTAAAAAACATCTACAAAACCCAAGTCTTCAGGTTCATTGATTTGAAGTCTAGAGAGACTTAGGTTTCTCCAACATTTAATAGTTGTACGATCCTCCACAAATCACTGACCTTCAGTTGCCTCTGTACAATGGAAATAAAAATAACTGCAGTACAGACCTCACAGCACAGTTGTGAGATAAACCAAGCTATCAAGTCAAACACTCTACACCTTAAAGTGCTATCCAAATGTCAATTAATATATTACTGTGCTCAAACAGACTTGCTATTTCTGGCCCCAACTCCAAACTCACTACTCTTCCAAATTCCCCTTTCTTTGTGTAGCAGGCATCAGTATCCTTCCAGTCATGTAGGTTTGTAAATGGGTTACTGTCCCATTCCTGTTACAGCTGATCAAATGCCAAGTTTTGTGAAGTGTGTGTGTGTGTGTGTGTGTGTGTGTGTGTGTGTGTGTGATTTCATCAGCTTAATGAATTTCTTCAACTTATTCTTACCTGGGGTTACTGAGCTGCTGTTTCACAGGTATAATTCAAATATAGATATTCCTAATTCCAAGGCTAGCTCCCCTAGTCACTGTCACACTGACTCCCAATTCAAATATTTCTTTTAAAAAACACCTGTGCTTTAAGACATTTGTATTTCAATACTTCAAGGATCTATGAATTTTATAAGTGGACAGTAGTCCGAACAGAGATTACATCACTGTCTCAATAGTGTAAATAACTGGCCAAAAAATTGTACGGTCATAGAGTCAGTTTTGTGGGTTTATACCTGCAGCTTTTCTAACTGGGGAGGATTTTGCAGACTCTGTATTCTACTGAAATAGTCTTCCAGAAGCCTGGCTTACCTCTAGGTCATGATGAAGCACTGGAGTCAGATTTCAGTGGAGAATGTTTAAAACATACCTTGCAAAAAAAAATCAAAGTTGATGAAATCTTGGTCTGGACAATTTGTAGCTGCTGTTAAGTGTTTGATCTAAAATATTCTTTCTAAGTCCTCAAAGGCAATGACAGTATAGTAGAACACCAAAGACTACAGAAATCAGTTTCATAACTTAGTATTTCTAAAAACGTCAATGTTCACTTATGAAGTGTGATTCTAACAGAATGAATCTCATTCTATAAACCATAAATGAAAATTGTCCTGATTACTGTAAAGTCACACTTGTACTGCAGGGCCACTGGCTGGTCTTAATCAGTAAACACAGGCTTGCTGACATAAGAATATCCCCTTAAAAGCACAGATTAAGAATGGAAAGTTACTTAGTGAGTTCTAGTTCAACTCCAACATTTCAGGGATGAGGGAACTCATCTGCGTAAAGACTTTCCCAAATTCATACAAACATTTTAAGTGGCAGGATGCAGAGCCTAATATGAATTCTATGATAACAGATGTATTTACTCTTTTTCCCTCCATGATGTCACACCACTAAGGAAACAGCATTTGCAGATATCTAAATGTCTTTGTCAGGTAGAAAGGCATGTAAGAGCATAGACAGGCATAATTTGATAGAAATACCTGATATAGTAAAAAGATCATGATTAGGAATTAAGAGACCTGGGTTTGAGGTTTAGCTCTGCAATTTACTAATATTTGTGTGACATTGGGCAGATCTGTTCACTCTCTGGACTTCAGTTGCCTCACATATAAAATGAAGAGATTGGATTTAATCTATAAAGTGCCCTAGATTGTTGGTGGATGAAGGGTTAAATAACTTTAATTCACTGGAAAACAAATGATTTCTAAAATCCTATTTCCTTTCATTCCTGAAAGTCATTCGATTTAATTTTAAAACATTGTCAATGTTTTGAGATGTTTTATATAAATAAAACCCTCAAGAAAACCAATCATTTTATTCAGTAGTTACTTATGATAAATAAATATTAATGAGAAACATACCCTTTCCTATGGATACTTTTTGCTTTACTATCGTGTCCTGTTTAAAAAAAAAAACTACTTAAAAAGACTATCATTATTTGTTAATGTTTATGCTTAACTTAAAAAAAAAGTTTTATTGGTTGTGGGAGTAAAAAACAACATAATCCAATTGAAAATAAATAAATATACACTTCATGACTGCTAACTTTCACTGTATATTACATGAAGGCAACCACAAGGAATCCTGCAACAAATAACAGAATGCAACTTGGTACTTGTGATGTAGACATGGCAAACATGTGTCAAGTTCTAGTTCTGAGATGACTTAGAGGATAATTAAAGCTGGAACCTTGGCAAGACATGACATTAGTCTAAGAACAGTACAGTAGAGTATATAATTATATAACCAAGATGCAGAATATTTACTCAAAATCCAAAAATATGAGCAGAGACTAAATCTCCCAACAAACCCATTTAAATATAGAATGTTTAATTTCAATTTACATTTCTGCAAGTAGCTACTTCTTGAAGAAGAATTTTTTTTGACAGCAGTACTCTAGCAAATCCCCGGAGGTATGGCAAACCAGTTTCCATCTTGATTTAATACTGTTTTAAGTTCAGCAGGGGGGGAAAAATGTTCCTGTGTAAACACCAGCCATTTTGATTAAACAGTTGAGTTCTTACTGTGGTTGTTAAATCAGTAATGCAGCTGGATGGGAACTGGTTTACATTCTCTTAAGCTGGGCTTCAGCTCTTCTGGTGTCACACAGTGACATCACTTTCCCCAAGACTTTGCAGCAGGCAGATCAGAAATACCAATTGTAAACAAGAACATCACTTTCAGAGCTAACACATTTCCAGAAGAGGGTCTCTCTCACAAGTGAGGTTGCTTAAAATAGCCCACTCAACCCAGAAATAGCATCCTCTTCCATTTTTCCCCCAGCCTTCCATTTGCTAAAAAACAGCAGAGATAAATATTAATGAGACAGCCTTGACTTTTCCTGCTAATTAAGTGGATTTAGAAGAAAAAAAGTCTGACCTTTCTCAGTGAAGCGTTAACTAAGACAATACAAATAAGACACATATTTATTACCTGTAGAAATTCTCTGACATTGGAGCCCAGAACACGGAGGATGGTATCATAACCGGACTCTTGGCAAAATACAAAAAACATCTTCCCAAACATTTGGAGGATTTCTCCTGCATTGAGATCTATATAAAAGTTTAGGGGGGGAAAGTTTGATTACTTAAGAACTTGAAGTGGGGAATTTTCATTGTAAATTATTATTGCTAAAATGAACTAAAGCATCTTCAATGCTTCTATAGATGACTTTAGAACAAATCTGTCACACAATAAAACCAAAAGAGAAAATTTTCAATATTTTTTCAAAAGAATATATATATATATATATATATATATATATATATCAGATGATTTTATTCTCATATGGTATATTACTAATGCATTTTCCCATCAAACTTTTTTAATGCTAATTTTATATTTTGCTAATTGAGAAGTTATTTTAACATTGCATTTTCATTTCATTTAGGAATGAAATTGAAATGAATGTTGATTGTTTGGGAGAAACAGCAATTTACATTACTTACAGAACCTTTCTATTTTGAAGTCTGTCTGCCATTTTGAAGTAATATTAAACCAAAGAATTACTGAGTTTAAGAACACTTGACTTTTTTCTTATAAATTTATTTGGCTTCCTGGTTAGAATAGGAAAATTATCGAGCTGCCTCCTCCCTCTCTTAAGGTATAATCTGATTGTAAATCAGGTTTGTTTCTCACCACTAGAGGTGAGGCTTTTTCCTCCTGAGGCTTCTTTTATCTTTGTTGGTCAATATTTAGTCATATTTCCCCCTGTATTAACATCTCTTCTTTATATATCTCTTCCTACAAAGTTATAATATATCATGGTTAAAAAAAGATTTATTTATTAAAAATTCTTTCATTATTGAACTTGAGTAAAAATTAAATAGTTCATATCACTACCTCTAACTATGGGTGTTTGGCAGGGCTCTATTCTCCACCTTTTCTTCTATCTCTACACTCTGTTGGTGATCCAATTACAAGTGTTTTATTATCATCTATATGCATATTATCCCCAGATCTTTTTCATTTACCTCCACTGTCTTTTTATTTTCCACATGAAATGCATGATAAAATTTTATCAGATTGAATTAATTTCTTTCCTTAATAATAAAGTGGTCTTTGCACTCAGTGAATAAAAGAGGATAATGGAAACCAAGTTTAGGGGCCTAAAACTAGCTTTTCACTTAGCATTATCAGTATTTGACTCTAAAAATCTTTTCAGCTCTTTGGTAAAATATTGGGGAGAGAGTGTAAAGTGAGATGGAGTATAACAGTTTATGATGATGTAAGAGTCCTCATCAGAGTTTGGGAATTAAGAAGGAACAAAAACAGTTTTTTCCCCCTCATCTTCTTTTTAATTTCTTTTATTTTACTCAGTCTAAAAATTGGAGGTGGGGTAAATCATTCTTTCACTCTGCCCAGATTTTCTTCTCTAAATTAGATTTGCATGATGTGAGGTATGAAATTTAGAGTTCCTTTCTATGCATGAAAGGATCAGCCAGAAATATTTTCAGAAAGGGGAGTGACACAGGGTTAGGTAGAAACAAAGCTGGGGACATCTATGCAGCTATTCTCCCACTTTCTGCCCATTACTGTACCACTTTCCCTCTTTGCAGCATTCTTTGCAGCTACTTTTGAGTATATTTGAGCTGTTGTTTGTCCTCCTTTCTTGAAGAGGACCATGACATCAGGGAGATGATGTCATGACAAGCAAGTGTATTGGATTTAAGTTGCAAAGTCATGAGTTTCATTTTCTCCTCCAGAGCCACTTAGTCCAGTGGCAAGATAGAGATCAGTACAACTAGAAATGGCCTTCAGGTATTTGAGCATAACTACATTTAAAGCCCTGTAGTGGACTGTTGTATTGTTAAAGAATCAAACTATCAACTCTCTGTTTTTGGATTCTTACCAATTTCTAAAGCCTGTCTTTTTTTCAAAGTGACTCCTTAACATATTTATCCATTTTTGATCTTTTGCTCTATATTTCTAACTGCCAGGATTGACATCTTCAATTACATATCCTACTAGCACCTTAAGCTTAACAGTAGAAAATTGTACTGATTTTGCACTCCAATCTGCCTCTTTCCAACTTTGCTATTTCTGTTAAATAGCAAACAGAAATATTTTGGGTGGGTTGGGTACCACCCAACTCTCCATATCCCCACTTTCTTATTTTTGAAACGTGAGTATAATTTTTCACTCTTCTGGTACATTCAAATATTTATCAAATCTGGTGTTTCTACTTTTACAGTATCTCTTGTGTTTGTTCTTCTTTTGACTCACATTACTATCCTTCTGGTTTTGGTTCTTCATTGCTGTAGTTGCCTCCTAATGATACTTCCTGCCTCCAGTCATATTCTGCTTACTTCATCCATCATGCATTTGCTGAAATAATCTACAAATATAGGTCAGACTACTTGTTCAAAAACTTTGATGGTTCTCTACTTCTTGAGATAAAACTCAACATCCTTAGCCTGGCATTTAAGGGATTCCACAATCTGATTCCTGCCTATCTTTTCAGCTCTTTTTCAATTAATGATTATTCAATCTCCTGGCTACTTGATTTTGTCCCATTATTTTCCAGTTTACTTTTATTGTACCCTCTCTTCAAGAATGCACTTTAACTCCAGATTTGATTCTTTCCTTCTTTCAAAGACTGGCTCAGCTGAAACCTTATCCAAACTAAAATCTTATTCCATCATGCCCTTAAAGGTTTTCTCTCTCCTGAGATTTCCCTGAAAAATTATTTATATCTTTCCTTTGTTCCTATGATACTCTACCCGTATTATACTGATTTTTTTAAATGTTATAACCCCTGGATAGATTTTAAGCTTCTTGAAAACAGGGGAAGTACTTTTTTCCATTTTGTACATTTAATCCCAGTGTCTTTTGCACACAGAAAGTACTTAGTAAACTTTTGGCAAATTGAATTTAACTGAATTCTTATTTTCTCTACTGATCATGGACTTATGAAAATAAAAAAGGAAATGGTGAAATCATTTTCTCCCCAAATATGAGCAGGTAGGTTAAAAAGTTGTGTTTGTTTGTTTGTTTGTTTGTTTTTATTTATATGTACTTACTGAGAACTTTGCTTGCTGCCGCAACCAGATCATATGTTTTGGAATCATCATATATTATTCGAACAAGAAACTGCCCTTCTTCATCTAATTGTGCCTCTTTTCTAGGGAAAATTTAAAAAAAAACAGTAAAAAGTAAAAATATTAACAACCACCAAGGAAGAATTTAATGTTATAAAGCTTTTAAGAATAAACAATAGTTCTTTATGGAATTGAAGCACTAAAGATTAATGATAAATTCACCCAAATTACAAAAATTAAATTGATATACATATAAAATACCTTAGCACAATTTTTCCTACAAATTCATGTTTCTTCCCTTGATTCCCACTATCATTGCAAATAATAGGCTATAGGGGTTATTGCATCACAAAGAATGTTGAAAATGTAAGCATATGCACAAAAAGCATTTTTTGATGAGTTACAATGTAAACACTGGGTTTCTGTGCATGATAATTAATATACTCATTACAACCTCATTCTGTGCTGTTAAAATGGGATCTCAATGTAATGAAATATTATTATAAAGAAAGATATGAGAAATATGCGAAATAAAGAGAAACATGGGAAGATTTATCTGAACTGGTATAGAAGATAATAGAACTAGGAGAAAAATATATATAGTGGCCACAATCATGTACTCTGAATAATTCTAAAATGTAATTTTAGCCCCAGAGGAGAGATACTGAAAATACTTCCTTCTTCTTATCACTGAGGTAAGGGGCAATGGATGCAGAATATGACATACATTGTCAGATACAGTCAATATATTAAATGGCTTTGCTTAACTATTTTTCTTTCTTACTGGAAGTTCAATTTTGAATGACCAAAGAGAATTATATTTGGAAATGACTACCAAGAAATCCTCAAAGGCATCAATAAAATTTATAGGAAAGATCATCACTGTACAAATATTTTTCTTATTGCAATTTTATAAGCCAAATTAAATATTGATATAAAAACAAACAAAATGCTAACCTTATAAATATAATGGTTAGCAAAATCCTAACATTAATGGGATGATATTCCAAATATTATTCCAAATTAACATGATTCTTAAGTCAATGTAAGATAAAGCTCTTTTTAAAAAATTAATAGGACATTGATAGGATTCTGAGCAAGTCACTTAATCTGTTTGCCTCAGTTTCTTTATCTCTAAAAAGATGAGAACAATTGTACCTATCTCTCAGGGTTGTTGTGAGAATTAACAGAGACAATAATGTAAAGTGTTAACATGGTGCCTGGCACATAGTAAACATTATATAAATGTTGGGTATTATTAAATGTTCCAGAATTCTTAAAAAGACAGTTTTCTACAGACAGATTAAGAGGAAGAAGGGAACCTCAAGAGTTGAGCAAAAAAAAAAGTTATTTCCTTTTTTTCCCCACGTTACTAAAAAGAGGTCTAAAGAACAAAACTTCTCTCAGTTTATTACCAGTTTCTAATCAGGACCTGAATATATCTGAAAATATTCTGGAAAATAACTAAATAGAAATAAGACCTATTGTTTCTCCTTTTAAGGGGCATATGCATATTTTCCCCACCGAAGTACTTAAGAAAGAATACAGATTACAGTAAGGAGAAAATTCTATTTACATGATATATTAATCAAGACTAGTTTCTGAAATTTAACTTGGTTTAGTCCAAAGTCTCTTAGTGTCACTTATGGATCTCTAAAAAGAAGGAATTGCACTAGATGATTGTTAAAAGTTCCTCCCAGAGTTATGTTCAATTGTCTGCATACATTTGAAGATCAGTTTACCATGTACTCCTGACCAAAGGAAAGGTGCAAGATATCAGCTGTTGACCAAAAAAAAAAAAAAAATTGGATAATAGTGATAGATGGTGGAAATGGCCTTTCATCATAAATTTTTGGAGTGCTAAAGTGTTGTTATTGCCCTTTTTTCTGAATTAATTCACCTCTTTCTTGACTATTCATTTCTGATGAGCATATTTGGAAATATATCACTATCACTAAAAATTGAGCTATCTATGCTCCAGTAGGTTGAATCCTTCTTGAGAGCAATAATTATTCTTTTTTTTGGTTGTTTTTGTGTCCTTAGCATTTAATACTATGCCACATACACAGTCGATGCTTTTTAAAAAATTCTTTATTCTTTTCAGTGATCAAACGTCTATTTTCTGTCCTTATTTTCCCCTAATTATGGAAAAGCTCTAAACAAAAAGACTACAGCAAATGTGCACAGCCAAGAAAAATAAATCCTTACATTGGCCACATCTAGCAAAATACATTTCTCATTTTACATACTGACTCCATCACCTCTCTATCAGGAGATGAGTAATATGCTTCATCATGAAATCATGGTTAGCCATTGCTTTGATCAAAAGCTTACATCTTTCAAAGTTCTTAATTATTCACATTGTTTCAACATAAATTGTTCTCCTTATTCTGTTCTCTTTATAGCATCTCATAGTTGCTGAATAGGAGTAGTCTCAGTTATATTACTATACTTTGCTAAGTAAGGATAAATCAAGCTCTTCTCAAAAAAAAAATGCCAGGGATGTCCATGATTCTTGGTTAAGAAGGCAGGGTCTTTGTGACATAATTTATCCCAACAAATTGCTAGGTTGGGCCAAATAATGACCCAATTTTCAATGAACCTATATTCTGAAACATGATTAAGCAAACTTGCAAAACTAATTTTATATCATTATGACCTCCAGCCACATGGTGGACCCATTTTGGTGTAATTTGTTGAGACAATTTCAAGAACTAGTTTTCAATTCTTTCTGAGAATAGACTTCAGTCAACAACAATGTTTCAACCTTAATGAAATGACTTCATTGAATTAGCTAATTATAATATATATATATATATATATATATGAAACAGTTTAATTACTGTTTAATACCCATTATAAATAGCAAAAAAGACATAGAAGTCTTTGTGTAAGTGATCTGCCATCAATTTATCTCACTGCAATACAGGAAAATATATCTTAATGTATTTCAATGAGCCTATGATATGATCTCACTAATTATGAGATTATCCATCAATCAACCAACAAATATTGATTAAACACATACTAAAGAGAATGAAAGAGACAGAGACAGAGACAGAGACGCAGATAAACAGCCAGAAAGTTCTAGAAATATAGGATAGAAAAGTATTTGAAAGGATTTTAAATGTCAACAGAGGAGCTCATATTGTATCCAAAAAGAAATAGTGAGCCACTGAGGATTCTTGAAAGAGGGAAGGATTTGATGATGTCACATATCCTTAAGTATATTAATCTGGAAGTTGGGTAAAGGATAGATTAGAAAAGAATGAATGAATAAAAGATTAATTAGAAGGCCAATCCAATAATACAAGCCAAAGATGATAAAGCTCAAACTAACGGTGATTATTGTTTGAATAGGAAGAAGGATATGGGCATGAAAAATGTTGAAACTGCAAGAACAATCAAATTAAGTGAAACAAACCAACATAGGAGCCACTTCTGACATTTACTCACAACAGTCTAAGCTCATAGCCACACATCTCTCTACCAAATGAAGGTAAATATTTTCTTTTCTCTTTTCTGTAGTTAACAATGTGCTGCCATAACTATGTAGCTTCATTTTAGTGTTCTTTTCATTTACAGTATTGAAGTTATTATGTATAATGTTCTAATTATACTTACTTCACTCTGAGAATGTCATTCTAAATTTTTATATAATGCACGAATGTCCTATTGTATCCATATACCACATTTGTTTAGCCATTCCAAAATCAAAAGCCACTAGTGATTTTCCAGCTTTTTGGGTACCCAAAATGGTGCTCTCCATATCCATGTCTACCCTTCTATGTTGGTTTTCTCTTCCATTTTAATGTCACCTCCTTCAAAGAAAGGACTGACTCACTTTTTTCATTACATTCCCAATACTTATTATGATGCTTCATGAATAGTTGGTACTTAAAATGTTTTTTTCTTTATTCACAAATTGGTCTTTTCTACCTTTAGGTTCCTTGGGGAGAGGGTTGATTCTATAATTCTTTCAAAATCAACCAAAAATTCTTTTGCCATATATTTTCCAAGGATTTTTATGTTTTCTCAAATATTTATTTAATACCTAGTCAGAGCATCACTGGAATCTTACTATGGTTCTGTAATACCACACAGTAAAAGGGATAATGACAAACTTAAAGCATGTTTAGAAAAACAGGACCAAAATGGCAAAACTCTGATGCCACATCATAATCAATTAAAGGATCTGAGGATGTTTAGCCAGAAGAATAGAAGAATTAGGGGAGATAGCAGTGTTTATATATTTGACAGGTCATAATAGGAAATAAAAATTATTACTTTGCCCTAAAGAATAAGATGGAGAATGACAGGAAAGTGTCTCAGTGAGGCTGACTTTATTTGAAAACAAGGAAAATTTTCCTCATATTTAGAAATATGAAAAAGCAGAATGGGTTATTCCTGAAGATAATAAATTTTCATTTACTGGAGATCTTCACTAAAAGGGTGGATTAACATCATGATTAATACTGTAGAAGAGAGTCATACTCAGGGATGGGATACATTATCTCTAAGGTCCTTCCAGCCTGAAAATCTATGATTCTATAATCCGTTATTCATAAATATCATTCAACTCATTCTCATCTTCTCCTGATTGCTCATTCGTATTCATTTACCTATAGAAATCCAAGATACTTGGATATGGGTATGAGCTCCATGCTCACTTTCTCTTCCCTCCATATCTCTCTACATACATATATATTCTAACATTGAGACTGGAAGCCTAGTATTTGGGGGGGGAAGAAAAACAGTTCATGTAAAAGTTTCTTCAAGCCCAATCTGTAGTCCATGTATATTTCACCTTTAAGAACTCAATCCTCCTCAAATTAATCAATAATCTTTTATAAACTCCTGTATCCGCTAAGTGGGACCTAAAGAAGAAGAGGTAAGGAAGGAGTGTGAGAGGAAGATGAGACTGGACTTTAGCAAGAGGAAGCCTATGTCTGGGCAAGAAATCAGATAATTGCAGGGAATGAGGAATGAAAAACTGCCAAAAGCTTGCTTAAGCTAAAATGGATCACAGAAATCATCTGGTCTAATATTCTCACTTTACAGCAGAATGTAAACTCCTTGAGAACAAGGATTATGTAATTTTAAAATTTTATTCTGCAGAGCCTTCTTGATGTTATGTAAATAAAGTTTTGCTGAAATCAATTATCTATTGCACAAAGGGGTTAAGTGACTTGTCTAAGTCACAGATTATTAATTGCATATTTGAACTGAACTGAATTGAATTTAAATACTGTACAATTAATGATTTTAAAATATAATCTTTTGACTAACATGCAAATATGTTTTGCATGACTGCACATGTGTAACCTATATCAAATTGCTTGCCTTCTCAGTGAGAGGGGAAGGGAAGAACAGAGGGAAAGACCGTAGAACTCAGAATGGAAAAAAAATAAAAATTGTTTTGATATTTAATTGGATAAAATAAAATACTGAATAAAATGTAATCTTAGATTGGCTCTTTCAATCAATTCAATCTCAATCAAAAAAAATTTTTTTTTATTATGCACCTACTACTTGCAAGAAACTGTGCCAGGCACTGCCTATAAAAAGACAGGAACAAAACAGACACTGCCCCTCAGGAGAGTTACATTATTCTAAGTGGGGAGTGAAGGATATAACTTATACTCAAATTGGGAGGAGTGACTTAGAGGGGGAAGAGAGAGAGCTGAAAGAAACAATTTAAGTTTTACAAAGCAGTAAAAGCATTCATACTTTGAATTTGGATTTAGTTTGACTTTTTGGTCCTAAAAGATTATTAACTTTGATAAAGTTAATGGACTCATTCATTTCCTCATTTATTTGTGCAATGATTCACCATCTGTTAATCATCTATATACAAAGCTCCATTTTAGGCTCTGCCATCATATAACTCTCTATTATACTAAGCCCACATAGTCATAGCCTAGGGATATATGAAAAAATGATAAGTGTCTATGATAGCCCTAAGTCAGAAGTTTTGATTAGCTGTGGATGATTAACACTGGGCAAGAAGGTGGATTAATGTCAAATTTTTATTTTTATCGATGATTTAGTAACATACAAATTGAGTTTTCTTGGGTAACTGGTTAAAAATGAATTCTGGTGGTATAGAGGTTTCAATCAACTAAAAGAATTTTATTTTCTATACTGACTCATATAAGGACTTGAACTGTTTTCTGGATGACTTGCAAAAATTCCTTTATCTCTGTTGTTACACTTGTTGATTCTGTTATAATTTATGCCTTATCTGTAAGCCTCCCATGGTGAATTTTTTTTTTGTAGTGTAACATTAATAATACTCAAAGAAGAGGAAAGTGGCCAAGCTATTATAATATCAAAACTTTAAAGAGGGGCTTGTGATATCTCGTTAAAGTGTGGAGAACCAAATGAAGAGAGAGAGAAAGAGAGAGAAGAAAAAGAAGGAGGAGGAGAAGAAAATGATGAAGGAGAAGATGAAGAAGAAAAAAAAAGGAAGGAAAGAAAGAAAAAAAGAAGCAGCTTTTTTTTTAACTTGTTAAGAAAACTTGGGTAGAAAGAGTATGCAATTGAAGAGGTAGCTAGGTGGCACAATAGATAGCCCTCAAATCAGAAGGATCTGAATTCAAATGCAGCCATAGATACTTAATAGCTGTGTGACCCCAGGCAAGTCATTTGATCTCAAATGCCTCTCAAAAAATTTTTCAACCATCAAAAGACAATCTTTCTAATACACCCACAAGTAATGTATAGTAGTACCCCAAGTTCCAGCTTTCATGTGGAAGCAGTTCTTGAAAAGCAATTTCCAAATTAAACAGAAACAAAACAGCAAAATGATTTATGAATCAAGTCACCTTTGGATTTCAGAAACAAAGCAAGATATTTAATTTTTAATTGTAAGAGACAAAAATCTCAAAGATTTCTACAGTCAGTATTGTTATTTTTAAAAACAATAACCACTGATTTACCACAAAGATATATAGAGGAGTTAGTTATCCACTGTAAACTTTAAATGGGTCAACCTGAATACAGGAATTGGGAGGACTTGGATTGAAATGCTATTTCTGATATAATCTACTCTCAGTATCTCCACTTATAAAAGGTGGTTGAATTAAATGATCTCTAAGCATCCTTTCCAGCTCTAAAATAATATATATACAATGAAGAAGAATTTTCCAGCTCTGAATAATTCTAAATTAAGTCCTTTAATTGAAAAAAGATCTAAGATAATTCGGGAGTAATCTTTTATTTTGCTTTTTAAAAATCTTACAATTTATATACAGAATCTTGGTAAAATCCAATTAAATGAACTAAAAATAAAAGG
Organism: Antechinus flavipes; assembly: GCF_016432865.1. Classification (NCBI taxonomy): domain Eukaryota; kingdom Metazoa; phylum Chordata; class Mammalia; order Dasyuromorphia; family Dasyuridae; genus Antechinus; species Antechinus flavipes. The sequence continues at coordinate 83,547,280 of NC_067403.1, read as the reverse complement.
AAACTTTTTTTTTTAGATAACAAAATGAACACGTAATAGGATGTAGCTGATATGAGAGCTCTAAGTATAATATCAGACACCCATTCTGTCTCATTTCTTTTTTGTCGTTATTTCCATAAAGAAATCTTCCAATATTCATTTTTAAAAAATAAAATGTTTATGATATTTTTTCTTGTATTATGAGAATGGGAAAAGAGGACAAAAAAGTGGTGAGAAAAACATAGAAGCCAAAAAAGAAGATCAGGGATATGGGTTTCTGCCTTTTATCCTTTGCAAAGGAGGAAAAATTACCGAGAAAACAAGGTTTATAAATGTTGGAAATGTCAGCTGTAATACAATATCAACATTCAAATCATTTTCAAAATTCTAAGTATTTTAAACTTCCCCAAAACATCAAATCAGTTATTTTTTTAATTAAAAATATTTTTTCTATTTTAAACTTAAATACAAAACAAAAAAAGAAAAAAAAATATTGCCATGTGCACATCAAAACATAAGAATGTATTCAATATAAAACAATAAATTTATATTTCAAGAAAACCTATATAAAAATACTACACAATGTTTTCAAAGGTTCCAGTTAATTTTTTAAAAATATAAGTTCCTGCAATCCAGTACTATACTAAAGTTCTCCAGAGGTAATGACTAAAATAAATCCCTGCCTTCAAAGCGTGTATGTTCAAGTGATGGGAAAAACAACTTGTACACAGAGAAGTACAGTACATCAAATATACACTAAGGTGGGATAAAGAGGCAAATTTGAATGAATTATAATGTTTGTTAGGGGAAATAACTACAGACAATTTTCTATAGGAGTTTGGCAGTGTGAAAGGTAGTTTGGGGATAATCTGTGAAAAGCTTTAAGTCGTAGACAAAAGGGTTTGTATTTTATCCTATTATTGGGAATAGAGAGTCATTAAAGCATTTTAAGCAGAAACATAGTCACACAAATTTTGTGAGTTGTGTTTTCAGTTTGTTGAGCGTGAAATGCTTGCAATACATTCAAGTAAAAAGATTTAGCAGGCTATTAGTGATGCACAAAAAATTGTAGCACAAGAAATAGAAAAGAAGTAGGAATGTAGAGTTGATTGCATTTTAATATAGGTAATTAAATTTATGTAAGCTGATAAGGGTAGTTAGGTACTCTAAATTATTATTGTTAGAGAAAGTAAGATTTTATAGATGAAGGATGCTGTAAGTGGAGCTCATGATGAAGATGAATAATAAGTTTTAGAGATATTAAACCCATGAGAGAAGGAAAGATAGGTGATGGCGGCTAAACAGATAAATTTCAATTTTTGGATTCTGGAGTTAAAATACTTTTGGTAAGGCAAAATACTTTGATGATCTCAAAGTTATGACTATCTTTGTGTGTGGCTCAGATGGAATAAAAGTGCTACTGGTGGGAATTAAGAATGTAGATGAAGTAGGAGAGAGGATATCTGGAAAAACATTAACTTCTATGATGAAGTTGACAAGTATAAGGGAATGTACTGGGCTGAAAGAGAAGACTCTAAGTGAGGAATTGAGTTATATGAGAAAAGAAGGAAAATGTCCTGGGGACCAGTAGAGAACTGCAGTAAGAATCAGGGTAATAAATCTGGTTGTGGTAGGAAAAGTTTCTGGAAGTGACAATTGAGGCATTCCTCAAAGTAGGATTTCACTTTATGCTCATTATTTTTTTTATTTTGAATGAAAATTTTGAGTAAGACTAAAAAAAGAATTGGATTTAGGATCTCTTTAATAGTTCCAGTATTGGGAAAATGTGGAAAGGAAACCCAGTTTTGGCGAAGATGGTCAAGACTATTTGATAAAGACCATCTAATGGATATAGTAAATATCCACTCTCCCCAAGCTTTAGCTCCACAGAAATTTAGATCATTCTGTAAAACAAAATATTTGAATATGCCAGTGTCTTCTGGGGTATTTAGAGGGAACCAGGTTTCTGTGATTCTAAAGATATGGAAGAAGTATGAAAAGAAAAGGGAGATTATGAATAGAAGTTTGTGAATGAACAAAAATAGAGTGGGAAGAGTACCAAAGAACATGATGGAGAAAGGTGAAATGGGAGGGGGACACTGAAGAAATAAGGTTGATGTGGATGGGAGGAAGGGAGAAGAAGTACTGGTAGCAGAAAACTGGAGGATGGACTTTTGTTGCCAGCGATTCAAAATCAAAAGAGGAAGAGAAAATCTGCTAGCTAAAGAACTTTAGATTCTTATAGGATTCCACTATAAGCAAAAGTAGGTTAGAAACAAGGTTTAGCTTTGATGTTTATAAGATTAATGTTCAAGAAAACAGAAAGGAAATGAAGTCTAATTTTTTTTTTTTTATTCTGGGCCAGCCTGGGATGCAAAGGACTACATTATAAGATGTCTGGTACTTGGGTCCTCAATTGCTGTGAAGTATTTTCATTTAGTCTATCTACAAAGAGTGGACATTGGCTGGGAAAACAAGGTAGAATTATATATTAGCATAGCACAAAGATAATACTCACTCAGCTTCAGTATCCTGTATATCAATCCCCATTCATCTGGCAAGGGTCAGGCATTATATGATTTACTATACAGAACCCATGGCTTATTGTCAGAAGATCATATATAGAGAAGGAGAAATGGTAAGAAATATTCCATATATACTAAAATATTCATAGCAAGTACTTAAACTCAAATTATTTCAGAAGATTAAAAACATTTTTCTGAAGGAAAAAAAATGTTCTAATTGCAGGTATTCCCAGATATCTTGATTCCCGCAAAAAATTGTCCCCTCTTTTGCTCTACCAAACATTTTTAAGTTAGTACCTAAGTTAGGTACTAAAATTTTCACAACATAATGGCAACCTAAAATAATTGCTTTTTAACAAGCAACATAGAAAATCTACACTTCAAGTAATCCCATAGGTATGAGAACTATCCATTTATGTTGCTCAACCAAGCTCTAGTCTTGTGGCAAATCAGATCATTGCAAAGTTAAGTATCTGAACAGTTATATCTCAGTGTCCAACAGAAATGTTTTCATTCAATAAGTTTCATGTTTTGCTTTTACAGAGTTTATACACATAAGAATTATCCATTTGAACATTTATATGTCCTTTGTTATTTTTAAAAATAAATGTTTCCTTGTTCTCCAAAATAGGGGTGAGTACTGCATCTATGATTATAAAAAACTGATTTTATTCAATTATCAAAGATTTTTTCTTCTCTTCACCAATTTTCTTTAAATTGGAAAAAAAGAAAAAGAAAAAAAGAAAATCCTTGTCAAAAAATGAAATCAAACAACAAAAACAATCATTTTCAATCAATTCATTGGACATGTCCAAAAGATGAAGAAGAATTTAATATGAAATAGGTCAAAATTGACACAAGAAGTACAGAGATGAGACAGAACTTTCAGACAAATTCTTTATTTTGTGTGCATGGTGACAGAAGAATGGCTAGAAAAGAACCAAGTAAGTATTGGTGCCAGCTCTAAATGGGAAGTCAATTGTTAGTTTTGCAATGTGAATATTGACATCTTGGAAATGGGAAAGGTCTGCAAATCAAGTCTGATATATTGTTTTTTAGTTGTTTAGATGTAAGAGAATGTTAATAATTTAGATTAAGTTAAAAAGCCTGTCATACATAAACATATACATATAGTATGTGTCTTGACCTAGCTTCTCTACAACTTGCAAACTCGTAAAAGTACGAGTTTGGCCACAATCCTCTCCCTGAACTATCTTTCCACTGTCAAAATGAAAGCCACAAAGCAATTTTTCTTTAAAATTTTTAAAAATTAAGTTAAGCATTTGGCACAGAAAAATACTTTTCAGAGATTTTATAAGATGGATCTATACCAGCGCTCTATTTTCTGAGTATTTAGATCTCTGTTTGAATACAAAAAAGTTCTCAGGGTTAATGTAGCTATTTCTCTAGCACAGGTTGACTGACAAAAGCGTGACAAAATTACTATGGTTGGAACACATATGGATGCATAAAGCTTTTGCAATAACTCCTTAGCCCCCACTGTTTTGTAGAATACCTCTTAATACACAAATTTAAAGAAATAATTCAAGAAATAACTTTTATCTATTTTTAAATTTTATTTTTTAAAAAGTGGCTTATTATTTTCAAAACATATGCAAAGATAGTTTTCACCATTCAATCTTGCAAAATCTCGTGTTCCAAATTTTTTTCTCTCCTTTTCTCCCACCCCTTCCCCTAAACAGCAAATAATCTAATATATAATAACTTATCTAAATGCTCTTTTGGTACCACCTTTAATTGTGCTATGCTTAAGTCCCTATATAACATTTGCAAACCTGGCTATTCTCTGAGATCTTTTCAAAACTGCCCAATGAGCCTCCTAACCCACATTCTTTCATAACAGGAAGTTTTATCTTCAGTCTCCCTTCCTCAGACTCTATTTGAGGTACAGCTTTTGGTTCTGGATACTACATTTTAGGACTGTCTCTAAAGATGTAATGTGACATACTAGGTAGAAAGCTAGCCTCTGAATTAGAAAGACCTACATTCAAGATTTACTTTTGACACAAGTCATTTGAACCTTTCAGTGCCCCCAAATAATTTATTTAGAAATACAACTGAAGAACAGGTGCCTGTTTGCATTGGTGGAGGGTGTTTTCTCATTTGTTCTTTCCTACACCAATTAAGGTGGAGCAGTACATAAAAGTTCTAAGGTTGGAGCAAGGAAGACCTGAGTTCAAATATGACCTCTGACACTTTCAAACTGTATGATTCTGGGTAAGTCACTTAATCATGTTTGCCTCAGTTTCCTCATTTGTCAAATGAGCTGGAGAAGGAAATGGCCAACTACTCCAGTATCTTTGCTAAGGAAAACCCATATGTGGTCATGAAGAGTTGGGCCCCTCTGAAATGATTGACCAATAAAATCAAAGGTTTAGTAAATTTTTAAAAAATGATATCACATTCTGAGAAAGGAGTCCAAGATGAATTCTAAGAAATGGACACAATCATTGGAAAATTAGATGAAGAAATTATGGTTGGTTAGTCTGAAAACTTGTGACTGGGTTAGAGTATGAAAGTATTAAGTCCCTGGTGGGCTGTCATATTAACAGACTATCAGATTTGCTTTGCTTAAGTCCAGAGGACAGGATAAGTAAGAGCAGTGGATGAAAGCTGCTAAGAGGAAGATTTTAGGTTTTGATATCAGAAAGAACTTTTCAACAATTACGACTGATCTCAAGTGGAATGAGCTGCCTCAATTGGTAATAGGGTTCTCTATCTACTATGTTCAGGGACATTTCTGGATTGTTGGAGAGGAGATTCCTGCTTATAGAGGAATTAATCTAAGTTATATCTGTGTCTTCCCTAATTCGGAGATTCTGTGATTTGTTTAGAGATACTAGATTTCCATCAATAGGTGATTTTACTAACCATACCATTATTTCAATAATATCAATTTGAGATCAATTTAATATTTCACAAGGGCTATAGCATAAAAAATCATCAGAAACAACATGTGACTGCTTTTACAGAATGGTAGAAAAGGCATTTTAATGATATCACATAATAAGGAATGGGGGATAATGTAATTGTTTCCAGACACAGAACAAAGACTAGTCAGGAAGACCAGGGACTATGTGGGGGAGTCTGGTGCCTGAGACCTGGAAGCTAATAGAGTAGTATATTCATCTATCTTTCCTAACCAACAAGAGATAGTCTCTGATGCAAAAACATGTGTGCATAGTTCTCTGAAACAGGATAAGCTCCTTTGTCTCAACTAATTAAATCCCAAAGAATGAAATCCAAATTAAGACAATCAGGATTACTCAGGAATTTTTCCCCCCATGGTAACTTTCAAATTATGTGAAATGAAACTTCTAACATATTAACACTATGCTTAATTTTTCTTAATTAAAAAAGTAGAAAATCTATAAGAATAACATCTTACAATTCATTGCATCACAGACTTGGAGCTGAAAAGGAATACTGAGGTCATATATCCATTCCATCTGATTTAGCAGACTTAAAAAATAAGAATCAGAGAATTTCAGGGATTTGGCTAAACTCACACAATTGGTAATCGATAAACTAAAACTAAACGATAAAACTAAAAAATCGATAAAACTGACTCCAGGGGAGGGTTCATTCCTCTACATTCTGCAGTCTAAAGTTTTTTCCTATGAACTATCTCATCTACCCCACCTCATAATACTAAGACACAATAAAAATTAGATAAGCCAATATATTATTATCTCTATTTATAGATGAAGAAACTGAGATAAAAAAGAGATTATATGAATTCACCAAGATTATCTTGCTAACAAAAGGTAGATTTTCTAACCCAAAGTTCAATACTTTTCCCACTATATCACAATATAAAACAGTTAATAAACAATGTGTGTCATTGTTTTCTATAAATAAATGAAAACAACAAAATCTTTCCAAATAAGATAACCTTATGGTATGCCAAAGGTATTGTTCATTCAGGAAAAAAAAATTGGTAGATAAGTGAAAGATTTACTTGGATCATTAATGCTTTTAGAAATTTCCTTCCCCATATTTAGCAGGTAATTTCTGTCCAAAATCATATCTGTTGAAATTCTCAAAATAATTACCTCTATTTCCTATTTAATTTCACATGTGTTAACATGGCCAATCCAATCTAATAAACATTTATTAAGTACCTATTATGTGCCAGGTACTGTGCTAAGTGCTGCTTAGAAAATGGCTAAAATAATACAGCTCCTAATCATTTGCTCATATGACCCAGAGAGGTTGTAGACTGTCATTTCTGATTGTCATTTACTGGCTTCCTTTCTAATATGTTAGCTGAGATGTCAGATTGCTAAGAAATCTCACCCAATAAGGCAAAAGGTAGGAAAAGAGAGGATATTACTGGCTCTCAAATTCTTTCCAGTTAGGTACATTTGGGTGATTTAAGTGCCCATTAGGAAATGACTTTGTTTGGTAAAGGGTTTGAGATTATTGGAATTTTCGAACAGTGAAAAACTTCACTGAAAGAACAAATTGATGGATTAGGCCATAAAACTTTAAAACATAAACTTTTGCCCTGGAAACAAAAGAAGGAACTGCTTTGTTATCTATAAACAGTATTATCTCTAACAAATTATTAATTATTGTTTTATCAGTGGATTTTTGTGAGAAAACCGTAAAGTTCTCAGCTAAAGATCATATGAAAAATGTACCTGAATAATCATGTTTTAAACCATAATATAAGCAAAAACCTAAAATGTGTTATTCAGCATAAAAATAGTAATTAAAGTCTAGCAGAGTATTTTTCTTGTTGTTCAGTTATTGTTCAATTATATCCAACTCTCCAAGACTCCATTTGAGGTTTTCTTGGCAAAAAAAGTAGTTTACCATTTTCTTCTCCAAGATCATTTTACAGATGAGGAAACAGAGGCAAACAGGATTAAGTTACTTACCCAGGGTTACACATCTAGTAAGTATCTTAGGCTGAATTTGAACTAAAGAATACGTGGTGGTTTTTTGTTTTGTTTTGTTTTGTTTTGTTTGTAACGATAATTTTAGATTGGTTCATGAAAATCTGTTTGCTCCAATAATCCAAGCCTTTGCCTTCACAGCTATTTCAGAAGTTGAGGCTGCTAATGGGGTATTTTAACTCATTTCAACAAACACTTATATGTGAAGAGGCATTTTTTCTTTTATTATTATTATTATGGCTTTAACTTTTTTATTATCTTATAGCTTTTTGTTTACAAGATATATATGCATGGGAATTTTTTCAGCATTGACAGTTGCAAAACCTTTTGTTTCAACTTTTCCCCTCCTTCCCCCTACCCATTCCCCCATATGGCAGGTTGACCAATACATGTTAAATATGTTGAAGATTATAGCTTTATTATTGACAAAACATATGTATGGTAATTTTTCAACATTGACCCTTGCAAACACTTCTGTTCCAACTTTTCCCCTCCTTCCCTCCACCCCTTCCCCGAGATGGCAGGCAGTCTGATATATGTTAAACATGTTAAAGTGTATGTTAAATACAATATAGATGTATATATTTATACAGTTCTCTTGTTACACAAGAGAAATCGGATTTAGAAAGGTAAAACTAATCTGGGAAGAAAAGTAAAAATGCAAAAAAAAAAAAAAAAAAAAAACAAAACAACAACAGAAAGAGTGCAAATGCTATATTGTTGTCCACACTCACTTCCCAGTGTTTTTTTCTCTGGATGTAGCTGGTTCTGTTCATCACTGACCAACTGGAACTGAATTGGATCAAGAGGCACTTTTTTTAAAGGTAAAATAATATGTAATTCCCAAGATTGAGGCGCTTATGTTGATTTTTTTTTTTTTAGAGGGGGAGGGAGGACAAGGTAAGATATATAAATTCAAATTCCAGATATACAAAATCATGTTGATATGCATACTGAGATGTGTCTTGTTAATGTTGGCTAAAAGCTGTCCAAAAAGTTAAGGGCAGATTCTTGCCCTTGAAGTATGAGATTTACAATTTTCTCCAAGACTTTACCTAGTTGCCACTAAACTACTAACAACAAAATGTCAGCAGAAGACCTAAAACTTGTATTTTCAAAAATAAAGGAAGATGTAATGTAGTCTGATCCAGCAAATATTTGTTGAGGTAAGTTTTGCACATCTGGGATACAGGGCACGTATCTACTCTCAGGGAACTTAGAAACAAATGGAGAAATAAAACAGTGAAGAATAAAGACAAAATTGTGAGGAACTGTTTGGAAAAGAGTTCACAGAAAAAGTTGGAACACAAGCTTGACTTTGAAGGATTAAACAGGATTTGGAAAATTGGAGGGGAAGGAGGGCATTTTAGTGGATAGGAAGATGGAGAAGGAAAAAGACTGGATAGGTTGAGTGGGGTGGCCCAACCACAGTAAAGAACAGGTCTTGGAAAAAAGAAAAAAATGAGGTTAAGTAGGTAGTAGATAGGATGAGGTGCGATTATGGAGGACATTAAAAGACATGCAGAGGAGTTTAGATTTCTTGAGGGAGGGAATGAATCATAGAAAATTAAAGAAGGAGGTAACATGCTGTTTGCATTATTCTATATAAGTTATTCTGGTACTAGTATGCAGGACAGATTTAATACCTTACATTTATATAGCACTCAAAAGTTTACAAAGCACTTCCTCATGATTACTTGGTAAAATTAGTAGGTGATGCAAGTATCTTAATTCTTTTTTGTAGACAGAACAGGGGCTCAGAGAAGTGATTCGCCATGAGAATGTCACAGCTAAACATTCTGATCCCAAGTGATTCAAGACTCCTGCTGTACTGCTTAGCATAAATATAAATGTGAGCTATTATAATTACATATCCATTTGGTCATTAAGTCTTGTTCTCTCTTCCCTTGAAATAATCTTTAGATCACATCCATTTCCCATTTCTTCTACCTTACATTAGACATTGCTTCTCTCTCTTGAAATGAATAATAAGAGATTATACTTATAATAAGAAGAATTTGGAATCTCGACTCAGAAAGACCTAAATTCAAACATAGCCTCACACTTAACTAGATTTGTGGTCCTAAGCAAATCCCTTAAGTTCTATTTGCCTCAGTTCTCATCTGGGCTGTTGTGAGGATCAAATAGAATAACTTATGTAAGGTGCTCAGTACAATACCTGGAACATAGTAAGAGCCATATAAATATTAACTGTTTAATATAATTATTATATAATATTTTAAAGTTTACAAAGCACTTTACAAATACTTTCTCATTTTGTGCTGGAGTATGACAACAATCTGGAAGGTAGGTGCTATTATTATCCTCATTTTACAGTGGAGAACACTGAATGAGAAGTTAAATTGATTTGCTCAAGATCACACAGCTAGCAAGTTATCTGAGGCTGGACTTAAACTCGGGTCTTCCTGATGCCAGAGCTATCTAGTGTACCACCATTTACATGACTCTGATAAAGAAAGAATTCATCAGGAAAGGTTTTAGCTGGAAAGACTGAAAAATGGTGGTACTGTGGTCAGAAGCTGGGCTAAATCTAAAATGAAAAACTACACAGGAGCAATATTTTTCACATATATTTTGTGCTATGTGTCTCTTTAAACATAATTTGCAATGATCCCTTCAGCTTGAGTTGTGAATTTAAGTAGTGTCTATCCCTTAAAACAACTATCAAGTCTAGTTTAATCTGATAGAATCTAAGATGGTTATATTTAGTTTGATAATTATTACTTTTTTTGTAATTTTGATTGGGGGGATCTATAGTGGCAAAAATTTAAAACTTCCCACTGACTATATTAACTAGAACAAAAAAGTTCCTGATTGCCAAAGTTAGCCACTATAGCAATATAGGAGGAAAGAAGGTTGGGTAGGAAAGAAGGGTAGGACATAGACAGAGACTTCCATTAGGGAAGAAGAGAAAGAAAGAAAGATTTGAGAGAGAGAGAGAGAGACAGACAGAGACAGACACAGAGAGAGACAGAAACACAGACAGAAAGGTACAGAGAAGAGACAGAGACAAAAATATAAAGAGAGAGACAGACAGACACACATATACACACAGAGAAAAAGAGAGAGAGACAAAGAGAGTGTGTGTATGTTAGTTTCATTCCATCCACCAGGAAGCTTTCACGGGGCAGGCAGCCAGTGATATAGGACAAAAACAGGAATTACAGGCTCTTGTATAATCAAGTAGTGTATCCCACTGCCTTTAGGCAGAACCTGACATAAAACCATTTCATAGATAAGAAGTCTTGGCCTTGAGGTAGTTAACCACTTGGAAAAATCCAATCTATTCCAAATCCATGACCTTTCATTATGTCAAACTTAAGCATCAAATACAAAAGTCCATTTAGGAATTATTTGTCCTTGTAGAGAGGGAGAACAGCTGGATGCTATTGCATATGTAGTCATTTTTAGTTTATCCCTCAGACTTTTATTCTCCAGACTAAATAATTCCTGATCCTTCACATATTCTTGAAAGTTCTTATTCTCCAACTAATTTGTTTGGCCTTTCCATTTAAAACCCTCCACAAACTGGCTATCTACACTTACACTCTGTAATTTCACATTGGACCTAGTACTTTGCTAAAAACTTAATCCATTGATTTTCAATTCTTAGCTACCACAAAAAGAGTTTTTATGAATACTTTTGTACAAATAGGTTCTTTACTCTTTTTTTTTTTTTTTGATGTCATAGACCTAGCCTGGTATTGTTAAAGGTATGTTTAATTCCATAGCCCTTGGAGCATATTCTAAATTCCTCTCCAGAATGGTTGGATTAATTTACAAATCCACCCACTATGCTTTAGTGTCCCAGGTTTTCCATATCCCCTCTAACATCCAATGTTTTCCTTTTTTGTCACATTAGCAATCTGATAGGTATGAGGCGATATCTCAAAGTTGTTTTAGTTTGCATTTCTCTAATAGTAATTTAGAGCATTTTTTCAAATGAGTAGGGATATATTAGATTTTTTTCATCTGAAAACTTCCTGGTCATATCCTTTGACCATTTATCAATTGGGGAATGACATATTTTTTAGAAATTTGACTTGGTTCTTTATATATTTGAGAAATGAGGCTTTTATCAGAGATACTTTTTGCAAAAATTTTTCCAGTTTTTTTTTTACTTTCCTTATTTTGGTTGCATTGTTTTTTTTTTTTTTTTCAAAATGCTTTTTGAATTTTGTATAATCAAAGTTATCTATTTTATATTTTGCAATGCTCTCTACATCTTATTTGGTTCCAAATTATTCACTTATCTATAAATGTGATAAACTACTCCATGCATTCTTAATTTGCTCATGGTACTGGTAAATGGCTAAACAAGCTGTGGAATATTATTGTAATGGGCTATATTGGGCTATAAGAAATAACAAGCAGAATGATTTCAGAAAAAACCTAGAAAGACTTACATGAACTAGTGCATAGGAATGTGAACAGAAGCAGGAGAATATTATGAAAGTAACAGCAATATTATTTGATGAAGACTTGCAAATAACTATTTTCAGAAATACAATAACCAAGACAATCCCAAAGAAATAATGCTAAAGACAAATTGTCCACTTCCAGAAAAAGAACTGATATTGTTTGAATACAAAAGCATACTATTTTCACTTTTTCCTTTTATTCAAGTTTTCTTGTAGAAAATGACAGTTATGGAAATGTTTTACATAATTTCAGTATATCTGATTGCTTACTTCTTGGAGAGGGCGAGGAGAGAGAGAGAGGAAGGAATAGAATTTAAATCTCAACATTTTAAATATTTTTTTAAAATTCAACCCAGAGTTTCCATGGGACAGTGATTTTGTTTATTATTTGGGCTACCTTAGATTCTAGTTGATGACTTAATATATAACCTGTTCCTACTGTTGATACATCCTAGGATGGCATTGTGGTGTGAAAGTACTACCTCTATTACTACTGTATATGACTACAGGCAAATCACTGTCCCTTTTGGTTTTCCTATTCCTTAAAATGATGGTATTAGAGGAAGTGACCCCTTTAGAGAGCCCTTTTAAGTTCTAAAGCTTGCTAGGATCCTATGAAAATAAAATTAGTAGACACTTACCTACTAGTTTAAGATTGTTGAAACACTAATTTTCCAGATAAGGAAACTGAGGCTTACAGAGGTTAAAAAAGACATGCCCAAGGTCACAAAACTGAACAAAGTCATCAGTAGAATATGAATCCAAAGTTTACTATCTTCAAGATTAATCACTGCACTTTCCACGGTACCTAATTGTTTACAAATCAGATACAAAATGATTCATTGTTTTTACTAAAGAGAAACAATAGCTGCTAGCAATATCATGATTTCTTTAAAGCTATGACTATGGTGCAGAGGTCAGGGTCACCAACTTAAACGGCCAGACACTTATCTCCCAGTTGGTGGCTCTGTTGGTTAGGGGACTTGGAACAGAAAAAGAGGATTTTTGCTTTGAGCTCCTCCACAGAGCTGTTGGACACTTTGAATTACGAAAAAATGGCACTATGCCTGGTGAAGTAGCCAGAGACCAGCAACTTTGTGAAAAACTGACTATGCTGTGCTCTGCCCCAGGAACCCTAAAAACATTGTCTCGATATGCTGTTCGACATAGCCTGGGACTTCAGTATCTGCCAGATGCAGTAAAGGGCCTGCCATTGCCAGCATCTTTGAAGGAATACTTGTTACTTATAGAATAATGGAGAAAGAGCTTGGGCCATCACACAGCAACTCTACATGAGGTTTGCAGAACTCTCTACAAGAGTTTGCAGAAAGGGAAAATATAAGAGAGTTGAACTTTTTTTTCCCAAAAAGTCTCTCTGCTTTGGCTTCTCATGGCCTAGGGATTTTTCTTGCCTTAAGTCCTAACTCTACCCCATCCCCCTCCAGAACAGGACAATTAAAAATGGCAGTGAAAAGGTTATGTGATGGTCAAGAGAGAAGGTGGAAATTAATAAAATGAAACATATTTAGAGCTTTTATCCATTTAGAGCTTTCTGTTTGGAATCTGTCATTTAGGTTATATTTTAAATGTTTAGCAGTTTTTCTGATGCAAGATAGATTTGCCTTTCCAGAAATCTTATTCTACTAAAGTTACCAAAAGTATGTTAGCTTTTATTGTCAGCTTTATAAAGAGCCACTAGCAGATCAGAAAGAGGGAAAAAACTTTAGCTAAATATGAGGATATAGATGCTAAGCTGTTGTAATGTTTTTATTTTCATAAAACATTTTTATTTAATATATGAAACCCATTTTTTTGAAATCATATTTTAAATTCCATAAACAGAGATCTTCTTTGGAATGATAAGACCAATCAGCAACCAAGGCACTTTCTAGATTCTATTTTAAGCCACAGTATTTCCTTTCCAAGGCAACATAATCTTTGAGTCAATTATGCATGAAAAATACTGATGTGGTTTCTCACATGACCCAATTCATTTCTTATGCTGTTTAAACATAATTTCTTAAGCAGAATGTAAGAATATTACTTACACTGATGTAATAAGAATCAATGAGTTAAAAGCCATCTGCCTTCAAAAAGAACCAAAAAATAGGTTTAGCTTTATTAAAAATAGAGGGTATGGCTGTGTTTTTAGCATCATCTGGCTAACTAAAAGCCTCACATGTGTGAGGCTTTTTCTTTTTACTTTTGCAGAATGTTTAAAGTTCTACAGGGGGGAGCTTTAATTATTGGCCAATGTAAAATCAATCTTTTTTAATTATCTAGAAACAAATTGCATTTTAAAACTGTCTTTTCTTCATCATCACTTGACAAGGGTCTGAACTGGAAGTTGGGAATGTGCGACCTTTGCTTCTGTTTTAGTCATTCAGATAAAAAAAAAAAAAAATCAGGGATATAAGTGCCGAAAGGAACACCAGAAATCATCTCACTGAAAAACTTCACTTTACAGCTGAGAACACTGAATCCCGTAGACACTAACTGGCTTCTCTGAGGTTATATAGGTAAAAGATGGAAAAGCTGGGATACAGACCCCAGATTTCCTGACTCCTAGCCCAGGGCAGTTTTTTTTTTTAACCATCCCATAATTTATATGCTTATATTGTTCTTTTTTGATGATAAAGTTAAGTGCCTATAACATGCAAGATCTTGTACTAGGTACCCAAGATTTAAAAACAAAAATGTTTTAAATAGTTCACGTCATTTCAGAACTTATATTTTATTAGAGAAGGTAATATACATACCTATGAGTATAGACAAAACATATGCAAACTAATTCCATCACTACTTAGTATAGAGTCACTAAGTGTATCTGAAGGAATTAGGAAAGATCTCACAGAGAAGGTGATATTTGAGCTTCATCTTAAAGTCACTCTAAAGGTGCATGCATTTCAGACACTAAGGACAGCCTATACAAGGGTATGGTGATAGAATGCACTATGTGATGAATAGAGCTTTAAAAAGCAAACACTGATTGGCTCTCATTGGATCTTAGACTAAAGAAATGATTAGTATTCCCATTTTACAGATGGGGTAAAATTATTTGGTAAAAGGAATCTATTTTATCTAATATTGAAACAATTTTATTAGTATTTGAAGCTTGTGCTAACATTTAAATTATATAGTTAAATAATTAAATTTCAACGTCTCCATGATTGTGGCAATAAAACTAAGTGGGAATTATCCAATTATCTAGGTAGATAACAAGTTCCTGAGACCCAGCTAATTCAAAAGACTAATTGCCAAACTTGTTTCCCTTATGATTCAAAAGATAAAACTCTTCCCAGTCAGGAAGAGGTAAAGAAAAAAAAGCCCTAGAAAAGCTTTATAACTACAAAACTGTCCATTTCTTAGTCTCAATTTGAAACCCTGATTATTTCCATGAAAGCAGATTTTGTAAGAGCACAAGAAACTTTAATTGTCTAATAAAACATTTAAGAATTAATTAATTATAGCTGTAAAAAGTTTGGAGAACAATTAATATAGAATTATTATGTTATTATGGAGAAAATTATTCTTAAATATCACATCATCAAGACACATCGTTGAGAAAATAAAAATCAGCAGTAATTTAAAAGGAGTGGACAACATCCTATTATTTAACAAATGTGTACTAGTTGCAGAAATATCTGGTTGGTATTATCAGTTAATTTTACAACAGAATAACCACAAATTCCAAGACTCTTTTGAAAGAAAATCTTTGTGATTAATGTTGCCTCTACAAAGTGATGACTGTCATTATAGAAGGCTTCTGGGTTCATGGAAGCTTCATTGCTAGACTCAGACACTGATTTCTCTGATTGCTGCGGACTCAAAGTACATGGTACATAGATGGTATTTAATAAATGCTTGTTGGTATAATGGATGAATAGTTGATAGTTGCATAGCTGAGACCTGGGTTAAAGCTATAAATTATTAGCTTGGTAATGATTCCATGAAAAGATTGAGATGGGCAAACAAATTCCTGCACATCTCACTTTGCATTTCAGAATTTGTAATGAACTCAACTAGGACTGCTAAGTAATTGAATTTCAATGTCTTATGTTTCCAGGGTTGTGGCAGTAAAACTACATGGGAATTATCCAATTATCAAAAAATCTTGTCAGGATAACATGACTTTTCTTGTTTTAACAAACACTGTGCAACATCCCTCCCTTCCCCTGCCCCCAAGTGGTCCATGGCTTTATTTCACTCCAAAACTTTGGGGGGTGGGGGCCGGAGAATTCCTTGGAGGCAAGGGAATCCACAGCCTGCCAGGGTTTGTGTAAGGGCTGGTGGCCTTTAGGCTCCCAAACAGTATGGGAGAAGGAACCGACCAGCTCTAGGGTCACACAGGGGCATTCCCAGCTCTTTCCCACGGCTGGGCCAGAAACACAGCAAACCAGATTCTGTAGGGAGATGGTGGTGACCACAAGACCTCTTCCCTGGTCTTCGTACTCCTCCCTCCCTCTCTATCCCTCGACCAGGCCTTGAACCGCGCCCTCTCGGCGGCACTCACTGATTCCTTTGCTTCCATCCTTCCCTTCAGAGCGTGGGAACCCGGAGCTCAGGCCGCGCTGGGACTGAGCAGCAGCTGGGAGCAGAAGCAAGGGGGTTTCTCTAGGGAGGAGGAAGGAGCCTGGGTTACTCAGTTCGGGATTGGTGGAAGGATACAGAGATTGTTCCTTCTGCAGCCCTGAATTTGTCCAGGAGTATTAGGAATGCAACCAGGGCTCGCTTGCTCTGTCTCTGTGTCTGTCTATCTGTCTGTCTCTGTCTCTGTCTCTATGTCTGTCTGTCTGTCTGTCTGTCTGTCTCTCTCTCTCTCTCCTCTCTCTCTCTCTCTCTCTCTCTCTCTCTCTCTCTCCCTCATATGACAAGAGAGGAGTGCCACACTTACTTGATATCTTCCCAGACCTCAGGGCCATAATTCCGTATTACTAGGAGTTCCAAAGCGTGATTCACGAATCCGTACTGCAAATTAGAAAGTCAGAGGGACATTAAATATTAGAATTAGAGATAAAGGGCATATGACAGACAGTAAAAGAGAAATCATCGTTTCCCTTCCTCCAACCCACCCGCCCACCTCCCGGAACGCAGTGGGTTAATCAATTTGCAAGCTTGTGCCCGTGTCATTCCTCGGATTGGATCTTGGGTGCAACTCTCTTCTGGAGAACTGCTCAGAAGCCCAGGGCTGGATACGTTCAAGGGCACCAAGAGCCCGGTCCCAAATTCTTCCAGGCCAGAGGGCTCCCTTATTATCTTCTGCTCACCTGCTGCCACTGCCATCTGCGGAGCTGAGCATCCGCACAGAGCGGGAGGGGGTGAGCACACTTCCCCCACCCCACCCCAGCCCCCGCCACAGTGCTGCACTCATCCTTCCTTGCACTATCCCTACCCTCAGCGATAGGACAAGCTGGGCTAATTCCTGGGGCCAAGCCCTTATCTCCCCTCTACTCCATTCCCCAATCCCTGCCAAAAACGGGAGGCAGGGGAGGAGAAAGGGAATGGGGGAAAAGGGAGGAGGATGAAATAGACAGCTTGCTTACTTGTTTCCTTTTTCTCCTTCTCCACATCCCCATTTACAACCACCACTACCCCATCTCCGTCCACCCCTCCCATCTCTCCGGGAAAAACAGCTCAGGATGTTCCCTGGCCACGCTTCTCCTTCCATTCGGGAGGGGGTAGAGCTGGCTCTCCAGGAGACGGGGCCGCTGTTGCGATTCAGAAGTGCCCTCTCCCTAAAACCAGGTGAAAGAAAACACAGGCCCCCAAAGCTGCTGCACTTACCATAATGTGAGTCGGGCCTCAAATTTCCTCGGGAGAGCTCCCCGGAATCCCTTCCCCAGCCCCAAGGCCGAGTGAGCGATCCTGCAGTCGCAGCACTACCAGGACCGCAACGGTAGCGGCAGCAGGAGAGGTGGTAAAGGCGCAATCGAGCTGCAGCGGAGGCGGCGGCGGCGGCGGCGGCGGTAGCGGGGGTAGCAGCGGTGGCAGCCAGAGCCGGGAGCAGAACCCCCCTCGCTCCGCCCTGATTGCCACCTCCAAGCGGCCAATGAAGAGTTCGGCCGTGGGGCTGCTTTTTTTTGTCCTCTGCCTCTCGACCAATCAACTCTAGAGGAGGGAATTCGGATGCCCTGAAACGAAGCTGTCTACAATGTTCCCAGAGTCACCTCTACTGTCTTGGGGTGCCAGGGACTGGGAAGAAGCGGTTGTAACTATCGCGGAGAGGCCTGGAGTCCGGCTTTGGGGCTAGTTGTTGTTTTCCGGGGAGAATATTTTTCGAGAGGCCGGTTGTTAAGGATAAATATGAAGGTCGCTGCCACCCAGTAACCCAACTCTCGTGTTGACTATGGGTGTGATTCTATATTGTCACCTCCCTTATTTGAAAGAGCCCTCGTCAAGTTTATTCTGTAAAATTTATTCTGTAGGGTCTTGGTCCATTCGCTATAATGTCAAACCAACCCAAATAAATTTGTTTAAAGCGTAAGTTTGAGCACATGATTTAACCCCTCTGGGTTCCAAATCGACCTCTGGTACTTATTACCTTTGTAATCTTGGGCAGCATTCGACAAGCTTGGGCCTAAATTTTTCATTTCTAAAATGAAGTTCTCTTGGAGCTCTATATTTGTAATCCAGATAAGATTTTCTTCTTGCTCCTCCTCATCCTTAACATTCTCTTCATTTTATGGAAAAAGAAATTGAATTTTAGAGCATAATATGCCTACTATTACCAAGTAATGTTACTGGGCATCCTCCACCATACCATTAGAAAAGAGATTATTTGTGTTATTCATTTTTTTTAAAGACAATTTTCTATGAGATCATTGCACACAAATTACATACTCTACTGAATTTCTACACAAAAGAATATGTTTATTTAAGCAGGCAAAGTCTTCAGCAAATGTTAGACTCCTGGAGATCAATAGAGTTTGGAAGACAAAGAGTGGTTAGCTTCTAGACCTAGGGCAGATGGCCAAGGCCATTGCTCCAGGTGGTTTTTAATTCTCAAGTAAAGGCTGGTGTCTGAATCTGTTATTGCTTTCTCAAGTGACTGTTGATGTGTTGGAAAGATTCCAGTGCAAAAGTTGGAGCTAGCTCTTGGCTCAGCCATCTCCAGTTATCTCATTATTGGGCATTTGGCACAGAGCTCCATGTCCAGCAAAGGGCTGAGGAGAAAAAAGGAAAAATGCAAAAAATCTGTGCCTCTGCCATTTGTAACCATTATTTTAAGTGACTCAGCAACTGACACAACTTAATGATTATGAGGTGACTTGTAACTATGATGGCTAGTAGTGTTTGCTTTGCAAATGTAGTCTTCTGAGGAGCTTACAATCTTACTTCCATATCTTTGTGAGAAGAGGTCAATATGGGTAGAAAAGTTTGTTGTTTTTTGAAATCCTGTAACCATTCCTTATAGTTGCTGATTTAGAATCCAACTTTGAGTCTCAAAGGTCATCTTTTCAACTTCCTCATTTTATAGATGAAAGAAGTAATATTTGGAAAGAGTAATGAGATTTCCCAGGTAAAAGGCAGCAAAGACAGGATTCAAATCAATTCTTCCTGTTACCAAGCACAGTAGACTTTCGACCACTCCACTGCTGCATACAGCTCTTCATAGTTTGATAAGATCAGTCTTGAACTATTTCAATTGTTCTCAAGTTCCATAATAGGCAAAAAAGACCACATAGGCTTTGGATGCAGGCAACCAGGGGTAAATGATTTGCTGAGTGTTATACAACTAATTAGTGTCTGGAGGTTGAATTTGAGCACAGGTGCTGGACTAGGGCTCCATGCTCTATTCACTGAATCACTTACATTAAAATAAAAGTTATGCAGAGCAGTTAATGAAACATACACATCTTTTCAAGGAAGAGAGGCTAAAAGAGATGATTAGATTTGGTCAGATATCACCTTTCCTATCTTAACTGGTTATCTTAGTCCAAGGGAGAGAGTGAAATGATTGTGATATAAAGATAAAAGACATTAGTAAATCTCTTTTGACCTTGACTTTTCCATCAGAAAAACAGAAATAATAATACTTACCTTGTTTACCACATTGGACTGCTTTGTGGATTAAAAACACATTTCTAAAAACAGTACACTTATTCTGGGATAGAGTACCGATAGTTGGTGTAAACAGTTCTTAATTTCTCCCAGCAGCTCTTGTTTAAAACAGTTCTTCCTCCAAGTAATTCATACTCTTGCATTGATCAAATATGTGATAATTATCTTATGTTTTGATTTGTCTCTGTTTCTGTCCACTTTACTGATCTAAAGAATTTTGATGACTAGTGATTTACAAAATAATATCTATGTTGTGGGATGATCTTCTGTGAATGACTTTGCAATATAGTGATCCAAGACCACTCTGAAAGACTTATGATAAAAAAAAAATGTTATCCATATCCAAAGAAAGAACTGATTATGTCTGAATACAGATTGAAACATACTTTTTAAAAACTTTATTTTTCTTTAAGTTTTTTTTTTGGGGGGAGGGAGTGGAGACAGGGAAAGAGATCTATGTTTTCTTTTGCAATGTAATTCTTACAGAAATGCTTTATGTAGCTTCACATATGCCTTCTTAATGGAGGGGTGGGTGAAGATAAAGGCAGAGCATCTGAAACTCAAAGTTTTAAAAACAACATAAATAAATGTTTTACATGTAACTGGAAAAAGTAAAATATTAAAAACAGATAAGACATATTAGGTGTGTTAGTAGCTTAACTCCTAGATATTTTATACATATTCAATTACTTTGAGTGGGATATATAAAACATGTCTCTGATGTTTTAAATATTGTTAAAAATACTAATGATTTTTGCATTTTATTTTCATCCTATTACCTTGCTAAAGCTATTACCACCTCAAACTGTTGCTTCATTAATTCTCTGGAACTTTCTGGGTAGATAATCATATTATCTGCAAATAGATACAATTTAATTTTCACTTTGTGACTCTTTATATATCTAATTTTGTTCTCTTTTTAAAAAAAATTTGTTCTCTTTTTTATCATTGTGACAATGTTTTTCTAAAACTATGCTAAATAATAGTAGGGAAATGGTATATCCTTGCTTTATTCCCATGTCTACTGAGAAAACTTTCAGTAACTTTTCATTGCAAAAAAAAAAAAAAGTACTAGTTCTTAATTTGAAATATATGTTTTTGATTATATTAAAGAAGGATTCCTTCATTCTTAGGGATTTTTACATTATTGTTTTAATATAAATGATTCTGTCAAATGTTTTTGAGATATCTAATGAAGAAATCAGTTTTAATATTTACTGTTTATTGCAATTATTTATTTAATAGCTTTTCTATTATTTTTATATCTCCAGTATATTTTGTATTTATATGACCAAATTATGTGGTCATACAATTTTGAATTCAACTTTTGTTTTAGTAATTTAATATTTCTTTTTATTACAGTGTTAAAAATCAGCTTTCAATTTTATAGGATTAATACATTTTATATTCTATTTGTCATCTTTTTTTAAGGATTTCTTCTTTTGTACTTATTTTAGAGTTGTTAATTTATGAATTTTCTAGTCTCTTACATTAAGTGTTTAGTTCATAGATTTTCTCTTTTTCTAAGAAGTTTTCAGAGATATGATTGCTTTTCTCTGAGGATTTGTCCCATAAGTTTTGATATGTTTAATTTTGATTATTTTAACAATTATTTATTACATGAATGAATTTGATTCAATCATCATGCAGAATGCATTAGGGTATCTTCATTTAATCTTTATTTTTCTTTTATTTCCTTTATTCATTATAAATGTTGCTATATCTATAAAGAATATATAACACATTCAATTTTTAAAAATACTTCTTTTAAATGTCTATGTCCTATCATATGGTAAATTTTTGTGAACATATTAAGTGATAATGATATTCATATTCTTTTATATTCTCCTTAAGAAGCCAAAAGAGGGTAAACAATCCTAGATTTTCAGTTTTTTCAATTATAAAATTGTTTTATTGTCTTTTGCT
The DNA here is from genome assembly GCF_016432865.1 of Antechinus flavipes. NCBI lineage: Eukaryota > Metazoa > Chordata > Mammalia > Dasyuromorphia > Dasyuridae > Antechinus > Antechinus flavipes. Next base: position 83,525,422 of record NC_067403.1, on the reverse strand, counting down.
TATATTATTTTTCTTATAGCTTTATCCAGTTTTGAAAGAAAAGTATTAAAATCTCCTAGTATTATTATATTACTATTAATATTTTATAGTTTACCTAGGTTTTTTAAAGAACTTAACAAAAAAAATTTTAAAAAAAGAAAGGAAATTATTAGAGACAATTTTGCCCAATTATATGCCAATAAAACTGATAAAACTGTATAGTTATAAAAATATATTGAAAGCCTATATTAAAAGAAAAATAAAGATATTAAGTAATCTAATCTCATTTTAAAAAGAAATTGAATAATAAATAGATAAACTTCCAATGGCGGCAACCAAGGACTAAATGTATTTATAAGGAAATTCTATGAAATTGTCTAATAAAAATCAATTCTAATAGTATCTAAATTTTGCAAAAATAGAAAACTATGCATCTTCTCAAATTCCTTCCATGAAACGAATAGTCAAAAACAGAAAGAAAATTGTTGATTAATATCCCTAATGGTATCTATTTAAAAAAGTTTACATAAAACAAAAATCTATAAAACATTATATCAAAAGGATTTATATATTATGACCAAATTAGATGAACTCCAGGAATGTGGGATTGGTTCATTAGAAAAAAAAATAAAGATAATAGATCATATCAATAACAAGAACAATATAACATTTGAAAACACAACATCTATTTTTGTTAAGCACCCTAAAAACAAAGGAATAAATGGGTCTTTCCTTCCTTAGTATGGTAAGTAACATCTATCTAAACTCAAGGGCTAGAATTATATATAATGGGATGAGCTAAGGACATTTCCAATAAAATCAGGGGCAAAACAAATGATGCTTAATTTCAGTACTATTATTTGATTTGCAACTAAAAATGCTAGTTCTAGCAATAAGACAAGAAAAATAATTGTGGGAGTAAGTCTAGGCAAAGAAGAAACAAAATCTCTGTCTTTTTAATGAATTAATTTACTTTTGCCTTTTTATTTTTTAATAGATACACAAAATAGTTAACTAAAATGAATTAAAGCAATAACTTAAGCAAAGTTGAAAGACATAAAATAACCCTATATAAATCACTATTTTTTCTGCATATTACTAGGAAAACCACTAGGAAGAGATAGAGAGAAAAATTCAATTTAAAATAACTGCAGAATATACAAAATACTTGGTAGTCTACCCACCATGAAATGTCCATTTCTGAATATAATTATAACACTACTTCTTTACCCAAAGAAAGATAGACCTAAATAATTGGAGAATTATTGTATAGGTTCTTTGATGATTAGGCTTAACAAATTGTTAATTTTTTAGTACAATTAGATCTTCTTTGCCTGTCAGAATATTTTTTTTCATTTTTTTCTTTGATTTCCTGTAAACATGGAAATATTCTGTGTCATTAGGATTAATTTTCCCCTGAAATTATAATGTTTTCTGCCTTGCCTTGAAAAAAAACTACTCTTTGATGATATGTTTTTTTTTAATTTGACCACCATGTTTCCTTCCAAAGTTGTTCAATGGATCTTTTTAACTCTATTTTTTTTTAAGTTTTCTTTTTAATTTAGTTGAAATATTTCTAGACATGGTTCTATCTGATTTTTTTTTTTGTAAGTATGGTGTTTACATTTTCCTTTTCAGGGTTTCTTATTTTTCAGAATACCTATATTCTTTTTAGTACCTCCTCATATTTATCTTCAAGTTCAATAATTTTGTATAATCAGGTCCTGATCAATGATGGCCCAGACTTTAGAACCTTTACTGATTTACACATACATAGTATATATTCAATATTCCATGCTTGATGTCAATCCTATACATGGAGATTCAGTAAAATTTGCTAAGAACTTTCTTTCCATCATGATTGGCTGGAGGTCTGCTCTTGTGTAGTGATAAGTTTTCTAATGCCTTCAGAAAGGAAAGATGGACCCATTGATATGAATATAAAAAGATTATATATGAATATTCATATTTATGAATAGAAAAAGACCAACCTACCTTTTCTTGCAATCTTATTGCTTTTTCTTCCTAGATGCAAGTGAAACCAGAACTGTTATGAGCCATTAGGCTAGTGGAAAGGTCTGTCTTATCGCCCCATCTAGTCACCATGAATCCTTGAACACATACTAAAACTTAGGTCTGTTGTATTTTCTCCTCACTTTATGAGAATGAATATTTTGATTTGAATAGATCAGATTATTTCTTGTGAGCTTTGCAAGGTCAGAAGAGACATCAGAAATCCCCTTAGCAAATGGAATAGGTAGCAGAGACTCCTGTCGTTAGCTAATTTTAACGAGTAATAAGTTTTGAGGATGACCTTCTTGACCCAGCCTTGAATTAATTTATTCACTGTCTACTTTTCACCCCAAACCAAACCTATTGGGAGGTTGACAAAAGGAAAAATGGATTTCCAGGACCAGGAGGTGTCCTATATATGCCCTTATACATGTACCTATGTAACTTTGTGCTTTAAGGAGGAGCCAACTCACCCATGGGAATTGAGTCTATGCATGGCAGAGAATGCCTCTCCAGTTTAAGAGTTTTTTGGTTTTGTTTTATTTGTTTGTTTGTTTTTTTATTCTGGTCCTGCTATACTTACTTGGTAAAAATATTTTTGTACATGATAATTGATATCAACTGGTTAATAATATGGAGTGGAAGCTGTGTATTTTATGGAAGTTCAGGGACAATAGTACTTGAAATCTCAAATCCTCAGGGTAGCATCTCTAGGGGAGATTAGTCAGCCATTTCTTAGGGCTTAATCTACTAATGAGAATAATGGTTAAAGGCAGTTCTCAAAATTTGTTTGCAGTATCTTTATACTATTAAAACATTGAAGATCTATCCAAAGAACTTTTGTTTATGTGGGTTATATTTATAAATATCTACTGTATTAGAAATAAACATTAATTTTGAATTTGTAGATCTTTTGTAAAGGTTTCAGAGATCTCTAGACCACATTTTGAGAACCCCGGTTTATAAAATGAGGCTGGAGAGTTTTGCTATAAAACATTTGTTTTGTGGAATTTCCTTATTTTCTTTCTTATGTTCTTTTTTAAAGTTGTATTACTTTTCCTTCTTCTGAACTTTTACATTCTTATTCTATGTATCTCCTTTAAAAAGAATCTGCAATTTTAGAAAATGTTTTTCTTTTTTATTCTAAATTGTTCGAAGGGTCTTTGCCTTTCACTGATTTCTTTTTTAAACTATTCCTTTCACTATTTTCTAAGTTCTAAGTTTCTGAATCTTCTTGTTTACCTGGGTTCAGAGCACCTTCATATGACCCCCCTTCCTCTGAAACTATAATAAATAACAATCCAATAATGGAATCTATTTCATTTTTCATTTTTTATCCTTTTATGCCACAAACTCTCTACTATATTTGTGTGAAGGTTTATTTGTATAGAAAATTATGACATGAAAGTTTAAAGATGAAAAATTAGAAAACATTACTGAAAACCCTTATCAAAAAATACATCAGGTACCAGGCTGGATAGTATGTAATTTCTAATCTATTCTATTTAGGTACAGGTCTCTGGACATAAAAACAATGATTTTTATAAAAGCTTGGAGCATATTCTCATAGGCCTCTGAGAGATTGATGTTTACTATTCCAGAGCATTGTATAATTATTTTCATTTTCCCTTCTTAATCGCTCTTGATTCCCAAATAACTATTGATTCCCAAAGACTCTCATGTTTTGTTCAAACTTTGTACTCTCCCCTCCCAATGCTTATTCTTAATTTATTTATACTATGAACTTAAATAATTATTCAATAAACAGCTGAGCTGAATTGAATTGACTGTGATTATTACTGGTCTAAAGAAAGATGGATTTCAATTCGAGTCATACTTTTCTGAAGTAGCCATTATTCAATATTTTTTTTTGGTGGAATTATGAGAGAATACACTGAGAGAAGCTTTGCAGTGATCATATAATCATTTAAATCCATCACGAACATAATAGATTTATAGATTTTTAAATCCAGATTTTTCCCTGCTGCTGTTTTTTTTTTTTTTTTTCTTTTCTTTTCAAATCATGTCAACTCAATCATGTTCACTTACTGGATTCCTTTACCCTGTGAAGGATTAACATCCCATAGAAGAATTTGGTCTTCGAACCAGCAGATCTGAGTTAAATCTCAGTTCTTTAACTTACAGTATGTATTTGAGCAAATGATTTAAGCCTTGTATTCCCTATCAAAATGGAAATCATAGTACCTATACTATCTATTTACAATGTTGTTGTGATGAAAGTCCTTTATGTATATTTGGTGCTATTAAGTAATTTTCTCATAACTTATTTACTGGGCCTTGGCAAATTAGAGATTCTTCTGTCCCTTTCTGCTCCTATTTCTCAACTTAAGATTGTTTTTCTTCTTTTTTTAATGCCTGTCCCAGGGGGGAAAAACAGAAAAAGTTAGTTGTGAATAAATGACTGGTTCTTCTCAAAGCTGTTTAAATTATCCCCATTTAAGTGAGTTTGCAGCTTTTTGCTGACAAACCAGAAGATGAATTGAGATGATGAAATTTCTAACAAATGAATTATGTGCAAGAATAATAAGAAAGAGGCAAATGACTTATGAATCTGTTTAACACAGTAGGATACATCCTTTGCTAGAGTGATACTTTGGCAACCCCATGATGTTGTGAAAATAAATCATGTTCATGAAATAATACCTTTAACCAATGAAACAATTTTGAGTGAGAATCTGGGTAAATCTAATTTAAATTCCTTGAGAAGTCTGTGAAACACATATACCGAATCTAATGTGGTTTATGTTTTGTCTTCTTTACCACTCAAAAAATTGTTCCCACTATTACACAATGACTATAGGAATTAAAATTGAAAGGAAACTCAGAACTCACACAGTTTTACCAAATCATTTGTAAGCAGCACAAACAGCATCAGCTTCCCAGGCGGTACTTTCTCTTTGGGTCCCTCTCAAGGTCTTTAGAGATGACTGATGTATTTTTCTTACTCAAACATGCAGCATTATTCTCACCCATCAAGATTCACATATCTCTTGTCTATTCTGCACAGTGCTATCCTTGAAAAGACTGTCTTGAGCTCACCTGGATGAAAGGGGGGATATATTCCTCTTGGACTTAAACATTTTTGCAATTCTTTGTAAAAATCAGTTGGATACGACTATACGACTAAAACTTATATACCGATATAGCATAACCACAAATACCAATACTTTAAATGAAAAGAGTGATTTTCTTACCATTCCATGTAACCAATTAACAGCATCAACTGAGAACAACAACAACAACAACAACAACAACAACAACAACAAAAAAAAAACAGTGAACATCAATAACATATTTACTATACATAGCACTCTATAAAGCATCATCCTTCAGGGTTCTTCAGGAACAATATGCCTTAGTTATTTCCAGGACAGATCATAGGCATAATTCAAGAATCTGTACTATCTATAGTGCAGAGCAATTAATAATAAATAAGACATTTATCAATTAACAATTAAATATATATATATATAACATTTCAATATTCCAGTGGAGTGTAACTTTTATCCATATGTAAGCTCTTCACATTTGCAGATTCAACCTATTCAAAACTACCCATCTTATGTAATTCTTATTCATATCCGCTTATAAATCCAACACATATGGTCCAACCAACATGCGGGGGTAGGGAGGAGCCTTCTCTTTTACTTTTCTCCTTCCACAAAGCCCAATGGAACACATAAATTGTGCCGTAATCATTGTCTATGATTGACCTATGGGTTTTTTCCTCATCTTATATTTCCCTGATGAAATATTTTAATATATATGTATATATATAATAAAACTTCAATAATATACATGAGTTACTCTAATCAGTAAAATATTAAGTACACTCACTAAATGAAGATATACAAGGCATAGATCGTGATCCTCCACAGGTTTTTTTTTTGTTATTGTTCAGTTATTCAATCATGTTCAACTTTCTGTAATCCCATGAATAAGTCCACCAGGCTCTTCTGTCCTCTACTATCTCTTCAAGCCTATCCAAATTCATGTTCATTGTTCCTCTAACACTATCTCTTCAACTTATCCTCTGCCATCCCCATTTTCCTTTTGCCTTCAAGTACAACCTATTAAACAATACAATTATAGAAACAGCAAACACAAATTACAAATTATTTCTGAAATTCCATTTATGACTAGTGAAGAAACTTAAGGGTTTGATTTTGGTCAGTAATGTTGAGTCACTGACCACATTATTTTGTACACATCATGTGATAAGTGCATAGTCCATTTGTGTAACTTTTACAAGGAAAGAGCACTGAATTAAGTAGTGAATAAATTTAGAAATTAAGAAAAGTCTGTTTTGACCTTTGTAGTCATGGGAATATAATACTGTCTGGTGGTATTGTTTATGCCTTTTCACAACTGGAAATTCCCTGTCTATTCACTATCACTAAATAGCCTATCTCTGACATTTTAACGGAGTCTTTTTTAGATCAGGAATGTATGGGGGAACGTGGTTCACATTAGGAGACCAGTTTGGGGTTTGGGAAGAGGCCAGTATTAAAACCAGCAAGATTATAAGGGAAAAGACAAAGAAGTTGGTGACCTGGGAGGAGTACTAAAAATCAAGCTCTAAGGAAAATAATATATTTAAATAACTCTGTAAAGAAAATGCTTTGCTATCCTTCATCATGGAAAGTGCAAAGATATCACTTGTGCAAATGAACTTAGACTGGGTTTTGACTCCTAAATTCCTGTGATTAAGGCCAGGGACTTTGAAATTTCCCATCTACACACATAGGTTTATATGTGTGTGTGTGTGTGTGTGTGTGTGTGTGTACATATATATGTATATATAAGCATATACAATACATGTACACATTATGCAATGTATGTGTACATATCTATATGGAGACATGTATATATACACATACAGGCATATATTATATGTGCATACAACAATCCTCAAATATGTCAGTTATCCAAATATGCATACATATATGTGTTATAAAATTATATAGATACTGCATATCCCCCCTTTTTTGTATACACATTCTTCCCCCCTTCCCAGTTTCATCATCTCAATACCATATAAAATCCCTAGGGACAAGTATTATTTCATTTTTCTCTGTTAGTCCAGTGCTTTTTATTATGCTTGGTACATAGTTGATATTTAATAAATATTTGATGAATGAATAAGTGATGCAGGAACTAATAGAAGGACAAAAATTAAACAATTTCTACCTTTAGAGATTTTACATTTTACTGTAGTTGGAAGTACAAAAAGAATTTTGATAAAAAAGGGGGTATATTCACAACCAGAATGATACAAAAAGACTTAGGTAAGAGATGACATCTGAACTGAGTATTAAAAAAAAACAAAAACTCAAAGAAGAAATGAGCTGGGATTTTCATCATTATGGAAAATTCAGCTTTGAGTTTTTTCAAGGAAGAATTAGTTATCTAATAGCTAAATCTCCATATGTTAACTTGGAAATAGGGGAGATGCATATTTAGAAACTGAATATCCACATTTGAGTAAGGACTTGTCTAAGTTCTTTAAAGAAGGGAAAAATATGAAAGCTTAGTCACAAACACTTTTTTTTTTTTTTTTTACTTTACAAAAATTAGTTTGGTAATTATTTAGCATCAAACTGGCTCTGAAGATAATATTATTTGAGACAATCTTTCTCAATAAGCCCATGGATTTAGAATTTGATGTCAGATAGTAGGGGTTCTTATCTGTATTTGTGGTAAATGTGTGTGTATGTGATGGTCACCTTAGGCAGTCTAATGAAATTTATGGATCATTTCTCAGAATAATGTTTTGAAATGCTTAGAATAAGAATTTTAAAGGAAACTAATTATATGAAATGCAATTATATATAAATATGCACACACATATATACATACACATACAAATATAAACATATATTCCATAAACACACACACATCCATATGCATACATGTGTATATGTAAGTGTGTATATATATATATATATATATATATATATATATATATATATATTATACAAACATAAGTTTATGTGTCCCATATTAAGAATCCCTGAAGTCTATAACCTGAAAAGGAGTTAAAAATACAAATTTTAAATTCTCATTTATGTAATATTTTGTGATATTTTATAAAGCACTTAACTAATAATATCTCTGTGAGTTAAATATTGAGAAGTATTTTTGTGCCATTTTTATAGATAAGAACTTTGTTAAGTTAAAGGATTTTTTCATGTCACAAGGCTAGTGAGTCTGAGTCAGCATTTATACTCTACTTCCTACATATCCAGTATCCTCTCCTAGGACTGTGCTGGACCACCTCAAACTTCTACAAATAATTGTAAAACTTCCAGTGTGAACATTCACACCTTGGAAACCGTCGAATGCTACAAATGAGGATTTAATTTATAACCTTGTTGATTGTCTGAACTTAAGAAAGTGATGAAGAAAATGTTAACGTGAAGATTAAATTTTAATGTATGTCATGTACACATCCCTGCCCTCACCCCCCCCAGCTTTATGTTTATTAGCACATCATTGATATTTCCTCCACATCCCCTCTTAAATGTTGTAAATGCTTATTTGCTTGTTGTCTTTTTTTTTTCTTTTTTTAATGTGGGCTATGGTATGGATTCACTCAAGCCTTGTGTTTGTGACTTTTTCTAATCCGCGTTGTTATATTGTTATTTAACATCAGCAATTATTTATGAAGGAATGCAAATCATTTTAGAAAAATCATGCCCTCCAACGCTTCTGTCAACAGTAAAATCACACAGCTTCTATTTGCACCTATACTGGGAAAAGAACTAAATGAATAAGATCATAGATTAAAATCAGAAGGGACCTTTAGAAGTCACCTAGTCCAATCAATTCACTTACTTCTGCTTGGACTTCACATCATCCTCATCTCTCTCCTTCACCCACTTCAAACTTGAAATCTGCTCTCAGGATACCAAACTGGGCTAGGTGAACTTGAACCTTATTTGATTGGAATTTAATCTTCATAACAATTCCAATCTGTTTCCACACCTTGCTGCTGCCTGTTGCCCTCCAGATTCTCTTATGTTTTGTCTTTTCCGAGTAGAATATAGGAACTCTCTTGTTTGCATTTCTGTCCCCAGTGTTCAACATAGTGCTTGGCATTTATTAAGCACCAAATGAATTCTTTCTCTTTCTTTCTCCTCTTCCTCCTCCTTCTCCTTTATTCTCCTCCTCTTCCTCCACCTCCTCCTTGTCCTCCTCCTTTATTCTCCTTCTCCTTCTCCTCCTTTTTCATTCTCCTCCTCTTCCTCTGCTTTTTCCTCTTCCTCCTCCTTCTCCTTCTCCTCTTTTTCCTTTTCCTTCTTCTTTTTCCTCTCCTTCTCCTTCTCCTCCTTTTTCCTCTTCTTATTTTCTTTCTTCTTCTTCCCCATTTCTCTCACTCTTTCTCCTCCCTTTTCTTTCTCCCTTACCTTCTCATAATCTTTCCCTTTCCCTCTTCCTCATCCTCTCCCTTCTGTCTATCTCTGTTTTTCTCTCAATCTGTTTCTCTCTGTGTTTCTGTCTCTCTCTTTTCTGTCTGTCTATATCTGTCTATCTATTTATTTATCTACTATCATCTACTTGTTGTACAGATAAGTTTCAGAGAAATTAAATGACTTATCTAAAGTCACACAGGTAATAAATGGCATGACCAGGTTTTGAATCCAGATTAATCTTCTCATTCCTATTCTTATACCACTGTATTTCCCTACTTATTCAAAATACATTTCTACAACCTGCCAAATCTATGACTTATTGTCATGACTTTTTCCCTTCTGTGTCTAGATCTTTAACTGTAATATTGTAATAATGTTTTCACTTGTATTTAGGGAAACATGCAGTTGGAAACATGATATCCTTCCTATAAAGAACTTACATTATATAGCTGAGTAATTCATGGTCACACAGCTGATGTGTATCTGAGATAAGATTTGAACCTGACTTTTCTTGATCCTGAGGCAAGCCAGCTATCTCTCCATGCTCCTCGACTCTCCATATTTTTTTTTAAAAACACATTTTAGTTTTCAAAGGATTTCCATTACCTCATTTGATTCTCACACAATTTTTTAAAGATAGGGCAAGTTCATTATCTTTTTTTTTTAATTTACAGAGCAAGAAACTGGGACTTGTGGAAGATAAATTACTTGTCATATAGTTGGTAAGAAATAGAGCAGGAATTCAAAGTCATATATAACAAGGCAATTAATTTGTATAATACACACAACTTACAAATGGTCTCAGGGATTTTTGTTGAATATGTTGTGTTTTTTAAGGAGGATTATAGTTAAAAGAGAGAGAGAGAGTTAATATTAAAGCATTAACAAAGTGAGATTCTGAACGGAAAGGTCTTGTGTAGTAATATTTAACATTTCCCCTTAATAATAAGGAATATGTTGTCATTTACTTAGTATTTGTGGACCATGTCAAGTTATTTAGGCTTTAGGGCCTCAATTTCTTTATCTGTGAAATGTAAAAATGTGTAACAGGTAGTGGCTCCCAGCATGGTTTGGTGATAATCCTTTACTTCTCCCCCTAAAGACCAAGGACTTTTATTTATCCTGACTGGCTGATCCTGAGGCCCTCCAGGGAGGTAGCCCATACTGTCTCAATATAATTGCAATAATTACCCTAATGACAAGAGGGTTGTGCTAGCAATCTATTGAGATTCCTTGTCACTCTATATCTATGAGTCTATGAACTTGGCTCATCTCAGAGCTTTCCTTATTTTTAACATAATGTTTTTCCAACCCACTGTACTTCTGAACTTCATCATCATTCCTTCCCTTTGGAATCTCATTATCCTATAAAATCTCATCAACCTGAATCTCATACTTTTTATTATCCCTTACCTGTCAGGTGCTCCCTCCTTCTGGTTGGAGAAGGTAGAGCTGTGGATAGTGGAGAGCCCTCTCCCCTCCCAGAGCCTCCATATTAGAGGGGTCCATGACAACCATTTCATACTTTTTCACCCTCATTATTTCCCATCTAGCTACACTCCTGGATTTTATCACATCATTCACCCTACTTTTTCTCTCTTCTCTCTCTTCGTTTTAACTTCTTTTTGTATATTGTTTTCCTCAATAAGTTCTTTGGGAGCAGGAACTGTGTTTTGCCTTTCTTATATCTCCAATGCTTAGCACAGTGCCTGGTACATAATAGGTGCTTAATAATAAGTTTATTGACTAGATGATTAAAAAATAGGTTTTTCACAGGACAATAAAAATGTTGTACTAAATTTTGCTATCAGCAAACTATATAGCTACATAAGGTCCACTTTTTATACTAAAAATAAACAGCATGCAGATTAATGATACATATTTGAACCCTAATCCCAAAGCTCTTTGATATGGGAGGCCAATTTTTTTTATTAGTGGAGACCAATGCCCCATGCTTTCATGATGAGCAGGAATAAAGCTTCAGAGAAAGGTGTTTTTTTGGTTTGTTTTTGTTTTTGTTTTTGAGTGCTGAATATCTTTGACTTCAGGCCTTCTGGCTTTGATTGAGAGAAAAGATGGACAAAGCCAACTCCATTTCAGGCTCCTGAAGGAAAAGACTCTGGAAAGAATGTAGAGGGCTGAAGCTCTAAAAAAGGTGCTTGAATCAGACAGGAGAGGACTTAAGGCTAATTACCTATTCCATGTAATATAATGGCTCTATAAGCATATTTTTAGATGAAAGCTCTCCTCATGATTGTGGCTTCCTGAATGCTTGGTGGTGAGGTATCATAGGCAAGGATTGGAGGGCTGAGGGAGAGAAGTCAGGATCACTGGGCGGCAGGATGAGGAGGAGAGAGGCTGGAGACTCCAGACTGCACAATCCAGGACACATCTTTGGCAAGATATGTGGCAGTTTGCCTGCCTCCTTCTCTTCTCCCCTAAAAGACCAAGGACTTTTATTTATCCTGACTGGCTGATCCTGAGGCCCTCCAGGGAGGTAGCCCATACTGTCTCAATATAATTGCAATAATTACCCTAATGACAAGAGGGTTGTGCTAGCAATCTATTGAGATTCCTTGTCACTCTATATCTATGAGTCTATGAACTTGGCTCATCTCAGAGCTTTCCTTATTTTTAACATAATGTTTTTCCAACCCACTGTACTTCTGAACTTCATCATCATTCCTTCCCTTTGGAATCTCATTATCCTATAAAATCTCATCAACTTGAATCTCATACTTTTTATTATCCCTTACCCGTCAGGTGCTCCCTCCTTCTGGTTGGAGAAGGTAGAGCTGTGGATAGTGGAGAGCCCTCTCCCCTCCCAGAGCCTCCATATTAGAGGGGTCCATGACAACCATTTCATACTTTTTCACCCTCATCATTTCCCATCTAGCTACACTCCTGGATTTTATCACATCATTCACCCTACTTTTTCTCTCTTCTCTCTCTTCCTTTTAACTTCTTTTTGTATATTGTTTTCCTCAATAAGTTCTTTGGGAGCAGGAACTGTGTTTTGCCTTTCTTATATCTCCAATGCTTAGCACAGTGCCTGGTACATAATAGGTGCTTAATAATAAGTTTATTGACTAGATGATTAAAAAATAGGTTTTTCACAGGACAATAAAAATGTTGTTCTAAATTTTGCTATCAGCAAACTATATAGCTACATAAGGTCCACTTTTTATACTAAAAATAAACAGCATGCAGATTAATGATACATATTTGAACCCTAATCCCAAAGCTCTTTGATATGGGAGGCCAATTTTTTTTATTAGTGGAGACCAATGCCCCATGCTTTCATGATGAGCAGGAGTAAAGCTTCAGAGAAAGGTGTTTTTTTTGGTTTGTTTTTGTTTTTGTTTTTGAGTGCTGAATATCTTTGACTTCAGGCCTTCTGGCTTTGATTGAGAGAAAAGATGGACAAAGCCAACTCCATTTCAGGCTCCTGAAGGAAAAGACTCTGGAAAGAATGTAGAGGGCTGAAGCTCTAAAAAAGGTGCTTGAATCAGACAGGAGAGGACTTAAGGCTAATTACCTATTCCATGTAATATAATGGCTCTATAAGCATATTTTTAGATGAAAGCTCTCCTCATGATTGTGGCTTCCTGAATGCTTGGTGGTGAGGTATCATAGGCAAGGATTGGAGGGCTGAGGGAGAGAAGTCAGGATCACTGGGCGGCAGGATGAGGAGGAGAGAGGCTGGAGACTCCAGACTGCACAATCCAGGACACATCTTTGGCAAGATATGTGGCAGTTTGCCTGCCTCCTTCTCTTCTCCCCTAAAAGACCAAGGACTTTGATTTATCCTAACTGGCTGATCCTGAGGCCCTCCAGGGAGCTAGCTTGTACTTTATAAAAGAAGCAAAAGTAGGAGATAGCAGGCTCCAAAGATTTAGGAAACTTTCTCTTGGATGAGATCTAAAACTTGTTCTCTTGGTTGAGGGAGTGACCTCACTCCCAATGAGAGAATTCCTTCACCCTTTATTGTCTGGTATATATTCTCATATGTATAATTTCTTTGATTCTTGTTTTTACTACCATGTAGATAAATGTCTTTATTTGCTACTTCCTATATGTGTGTTCATTATGGAAGTAGCTTGTGGTAAGAAAAGAGATGGATATAACTTAAGACCTCTCTTGCTCCTCATTTAATAAAGCTGTGATCAGAAGTTAGATGAAACCTGAAAAATCACATCCCCTAACCTAATAATATTTAAGAAAGTAGATAAATGTAATTATTCCCAATACCCCTGCTTTCTGAAGAGAGCAGCATGGCCAGGCTTTTGGTGCCAACTTCCTATTTCTCCTCTTATCACTCATCAAAGTCTCCCTTGGAGAAGGGCAGGGGGAGAAGATGCTAGTATATCTATTCTGCCTCTCTTCAAGTCATAAAAAGAAACCACCATGCTTCATTTGAGAGGGAAGTATATCTCTCCTATTTAAAGCCTAATCCGAGTAGAGAATCATATACTGTTATATATGGAAAAGACAATAGAAAACATTTAGCCCAAATCTGTAATATTTGCTTATTCAGAAAATGAGGAACAGAGAAATTGTGACATCCAGAAATCACATTGATGTATCCATGGAATTCCAGCTCAGTAGCTGATTATAAGAGTCCTTCTAATAAATAAGAAGCAAGAAGAAGAGGAGAAATGGACCCTCTATCTCCTATCAACAAGGAGGTAGTAGTATTAGATATGTCAGGTATGGGTAAAATTACCCATGATCCAAAACCAAGTCAACAATGCATGTAATAAATGTGCCAGATTTTGGGTTGAGTACTACTGGAAATGACAGTCTTTTCTATTGTTATCGTAAAGCATTTCATGTTTTTAACAAATTGTCTAGAAGAAGGAATGTACAATTGCATAATTTGGAATAATATTTCTTTTACATGAATCAGATGTTCATTTTGCAACAAAAAGACTCACTTTCTTTTATATATATTGATATTTTTAATTATGTTTTAAATTGTTACAATACAGTATTTATATGGCAGCAAATCAAAGAAGCTCCCAAAAATTTTGGATGACATTTTGTTAGTGCAGCTTTTCAGAAGCAAAAACCAGGTATAAAATTTGCTGAAGATAATGGTGAAAAATTTCTTTTTATTTGTGGATATATCATCATTTTAAACATCATGCAACTGTTCATTCTAAAGTTTAACATTTGTTTTCCTTTTTCAATTAATGGAAGTTTAGACAAACCATTAAGTCAAAAGAAACAGTCCACCTGCAGCAACAAAGATTAACCAGATAGGATAGGGAAGAGGGAAGTAATTGCTGTAAAAAAAAAAAAAAACTTAAATCTTGTTTTGCATATGACTCTCCATGAATTATTTTACACCAAAGAGCTGAAAAGTCCCTTTCTGCCTCAAAAAATCAAAACTAGAAAACTACAAATTTAGAGAGTATGTAATGACAATGAAAGGACAAGTCTGTATCAAAACTCAATCAAATTCAAACAACCAATAGATTGGATTTATCTGAGTTTATATTTCTTTATGTAGCAATTTTCTTCTTAAAAACAGGTAAGTTTCAAACACTAATGTGGTTCTCAAAACTTTATTTTTAAATTTGTGGCTCAATGTTCTTTATGGTGAGGAATCAAATTTAAGTTGGCAAAAAAGGAATATTCTGAGGCAGAAGGATGTCCAAGTCCATCAGAGGATGTAACTTTGTGCCTGCTGAGAGAGAACATCTATCATGAATTTCCACAGAGAACAGGCAGCAAACTGCATCAGAGCAATGTGAAAGTTCTAGGGTAGACTTAGCTGAATGAACTTCATGGTGGTATGTTTGTTTTAGCAAGAGAAAAAAGATAAAATCACCTGATGTCCAACTCTGGTGATGTCATTCTGGACATAGGATGGTTATTGTTGAATTAGAGTTATATGCGCATATGTACATATATATATATTGTAAATAGTTAAGATGATCAGAGTTTATAGTCTTTATACATTTTAGCTTATCTTTATTAATATCTTTTGGTTTTTTATGTTATATTACATTCATTTTTAAACATATTTTTTCCACTTCCATTATCTAGCAATTCATGCTTTTGTAATGAAGATGAAAGAGAAAAAAACCACAGAGCAGTTCAGGGAAAAAACACAACATATTAACCATATCTTCCAGTAGATGTAAATAACTCACTTCTATAGAAATGAGGAAGATGCATTTTCTCACTCTTCTCCAGAACCAGCCTTGGCCGTTATAATTGTACAGCTTTCAGTTTTACTGTTCTGTTCTCTCCCTTGACATAGTCAGGCATATTGATTTTCCAGGTCTGCTTATTTCACAGTTTCCAATTGATCAATTTATGAAAGTGTCATGATGGTGATGGACAACTGGAGTAAGTGATATTGCTAAATGAAGAATATGGCCAAAGGAGTTTCTACAGCCTAACAAAATATTGAGAATGATGGAAGAATTCTGAAATAAGAAAAATGGGGAAAGAAATAACTCTTATGTGTTTAATCTTCCTAATAGAAAGAGTACCTTATTTATATAAAAAAGCATTATTCTAACTGATGAAGTATGAACAAAAAATAAAATTACATTCACATAAAAATTAGTATGTGTGTCTAAAATGAAGCTGACCTGAACAAAGAGACACTAACAGGTTTTAGCCCAGATGCTATATTTCTCATAGGTTTGGGGGGACATGGACTTTCCATTTTTACTAGACAGAAGTCAAAAAGAGCAGTCATTTTTCTTGACTATAAATTATTTCTTTAAAAAAATGGAAATTATATGCTTAAGTTTCCATAGATATTCTTAATAAGGCCAAGTCCCATTATTCAGAATTCTTCATTGTGTAATAAAAATTATAACTTTTGGTTTCTATTTGGGAACTTTGGAACATACTACCAAAAGGGTTATGTCTGGTCATGCTTATCTAAGAATTCTTTCTATTTTAATTCACAGGAAAATTTTGCTTTTTTTTTCATTTTTGAAATAATAATTCATCAAGGGTGGAAAAATACCAAGAGAACACATTTCTGGTATTGTGTCTTTGATGGAAAAATATAGATCCCATAAGCAATACTGATGAGCACACCAGAGAGAGCTCCTCTAGAATTAGTGCTAGAGATGCATTATGGGATGCCCTGGTCATAAATTTGGGAGGATTTAGATTTGAATCCTGATTTCAACATTTACTGTGTGAACTTGGACAACTCATAATTTGTCCTAGAATGTAAAAGGGACATAATGACTCTGGAATAACTTGCTTCACAGTATGATTATGAGGACAGCATATAGCTAATTTTAAAGTGCTAGCTTTCTTGGCTACCTTCAAGCTTCATCTTATACAAGAAGCTTTCCCTCAGGACTCCTGAATTTTATTGGCTTTCTTTTCAGAGATCACTCCCAATTTATCCTTTCTTTGTCTGCCTATTGTCTTCCTATTTAGACTATGAGCTCCTCAAGAGCAAGGGCTGTTTTTTTTTTGTCTTTCTTATTTAGAATTCTGCTTAGCACTCTTCTTGTTCCAGAAAAAACTTCAACCCTTCCTGAATAATGAAGAAAATAAATACATGGGATTTAAGTGTGGATCAAAAGTAAAATATCTTTGTAGGAATGAGAAGATTTTTCTTTTGTGAATTTCTTTACTTTATTTTCTATTTCTTTTCCCCCCTTTCTGATAAAGCCTCAGAGTCAGAAAGAAAAGGTTCTTCAATTCTTCACTTATACAGCAACATATAATATTAATATTATTTCAAGACTGCAACAGAATGAAGCTCAGTCCCCTCTAGTGCCAGATACCTGGGGGTGCTGTTAATGACTTAGAAGAATACTAAATAGTACTTTGAGTATAAACCAAACCAATCAAGGATAACTTTTTCATCCTGTTGTCAATAGGAATAGGTGATTGACAATGTAAGTATTTAAAAACTTGCACATGAAATCATTTTGATTAGATCCAAACCAGGTTAGAATCTTCTATTTAACATCTGTCACTTGTATAAGATGATATAAAATCCATTCTTTGCATCCTGCTTATGCTTGGATATAGTTTTTTTTTTTTAAGTGGTGCTCATACTGCCAAGTTGGTGAAACACCAACATTGAAAGCAAAAATCAGTGCTGAATCCAGCCCACAACATGATGAATGAGGAATCAAGTAGATTTAGGTTCAAGTTTTAGCTCTGCTTCTTGCTACCCAATTAATTTTGGAAAAACTTCTTTTCTTAGGAATTTAGTTGCCACATATGTAGAGTGAAGAAACTGGACTCAAAGAATCCTGCCACCTCTAAAAAGCTAAGACATTTATATAATATATCTTTTTCTTTGCTACTATCCACCATATCTGTCTAAGCATTAAAGAGTTTAGCAAATTTCTTATCTTTTTTTGAATACATATACATATTCATAAAATGATCAATATGTTCTCATTAATAAAACAAAACCAGAATAAAAAGTCACAAATCTAACATCTACTCATATAGTTTAACTTTTTTTCTATTCATATTCCCATGGGTTTAAAAAACTAAAGGACAGTTTCTACTGGTCCAGGACCAAACTACACTACCCTCATTATGACTGCATAATAGTTCCTTTTTTGAGGGAGGGTGATCCCTTTAATCCCAAGAGGTTAGACAGAGAGCTAGCATTAGATCTAGGAAGACCAGAGTTCGGGTCTGGCTTTTGATATGTGCTGACCATCCAATTCTGGACCAGTTACTTAACCTAGTATTCTGGAAAAGATGTTAATTTTTACAAGTACAGGGCTTTCCATCTAAACATTCTCTATTCAAAGCTACTTAAACCATGGTTTGTGATCCCATAGAATATGATTGCATACTGAGTATGAGGGTTGCAAAATCATGCTTTATTATCAATATGTGTTTTATTTGTATGCTTATTTGTGTAAAATTTTTTCACATGAAAATGGACTCTGAGTGTAAAAAACTTTAAAAAGCCCTGCTCTGTATCAGTGATGTCATGGTTCAGTTTCTATCTCCCTTCATACCTATTTCATTTCTGCTTAAACTGTGATGGTCAAATCAAGAGTATTAAATTACAAAAAGTAATTCAATTCTTAGTAAATATAAATTTGTGTCCTCTATGTTCACCTGGACACTTTGTTCATATGTCTGTGTGTTATGGAAAGCTTTTATCTTAAACATGAAAAATAATACATGAAAAGAAAATAACATTTATTGCTCTGATACATGCTACTACAAAAAATTAATTTTTAAAAAAACTTCACAAATTAAAAATAATATTTCAGTGTTATTTCAAATGTAGCTTGTGATTATATAATATGTGACCCATACTTTCTTATTTTTTTTTTAAATAAGAAGACTTGACAGAAAAATACTTGGCTTATTTTGTTATATATGAGCAGCCATAATGAAAACATGTGATAATGACAATAATTAGTATTTATATACCATTCTAAGTTTTCCAAAGTGTTTTACAAATACCACATTTTAACCTCCAAACAATCTTAGGAGATTAAGTGACTTGCCCAGCTTGTAAGTGTCAGAGGCTGGATAATTGCATGCAGTGAGTTTTCAAAATTTATAAGAGGGAGAATAACTTCTTGTGACTTTGTTCTTAGCAACATGGTGAATAATACATTTTAAGCAAGATTGGCACTCCAACAAGGAATAGTACTGCAGACAAATCTATCTCTTGATATAATGCATTCAACTTTTCTAATATTACGTACAGTCTAGAATTCTTAGTACAGGTTGATTTGAAGTGACTTATATAACATTATCTGTCACAGAAAAGAATAGGTACCTAAAGAGCCATGATATTAAAATAAAGGAGTTGAAATATTATTTCAGTAAATATAGTCTGTCACTTAAAAGAGGAATAACAAGTCTTAGGGGACTTAACACCTGAATCAGTAATACTGGTTTTCAGGCATCTGCAATCCTAAAGTGCTTTCTGAGGCTTCATACATCCTTTCTGGATTCAAACCCCCAAATACTGATTGAACTGATGAAGATACAACTTAGTCTATTCCTGATGCTTTGCCCAGAAAGTTAGCATTGCCATCTTCAAAATCTCTTTTTGGGAAGCATGCCTTTGGATTTGCTCCTTGTATGTAAGCATCCAGGAAGTGACAAATTCCAGGAATTTCCTTGGGGAAATTGGGAGGCAACTCTTCTCTTGAACGAGGAGTAAATACAAACCCAGGGCATCCTTTGAGTAGTCTGAAAGACAGTTAAAAAGGAGTTGTTAAAATTATTTAAATAAAATAAGCAAATTTTCAGCAAAGAAAATTTAAGAAAAAGGGCACAATTGATTAGATCAAAGATATCTGAGATATTCTTGAGATTATCGATTGAGGTGGAAACCTTAATCTTGACCAGAAGAAAGAATTTGATGACTTTTTTCTCATTCTCATTCTCAATTTTGGCATTCTAAGGTTCCAGTAAACAGTTCTACTTGCTGTTCCTCATACTTACCATCCTTTTTTTTTTTTTTTTCCACTTTGAGGCTTTTGCACAGGCTATCCCTAGTAAGAAGTGTCCTGTTTTGAAAAGTAGAGTAGGTATACTCTTGAAATTAGAAAATCACTTTGGCAGCTATGTGGGGGAATGTTTTGGAATAGGGTGTGAACTTGATGAGGAAGAACAATTAGGGGACATTGTAATGGTTCAGACAAAGCATGATGAGAGTTTAAAGGGAGAATAGTGGTCTTATGAGCAGAAAAAAGATAATATATGTAAGAGATATTGTGGAGAAGGAATTTACATGATTTTATGACTGATCAGATATGTAAGGTGAATGAGTAAGAATTAGAGAATGGAATCAATTATAATTATATAATCTATTTTTAGTAGATTTATCTGACAATCTATCTCAATAACAGCACCACTATCTCACCCTATTTGGTCTTATTCATCACAACAGATATCTGACATTCTTTTTCTGTTTCTGGGACAGTGTTGACAATCCATCTGACATAGTAATCGTAGTCTGATGAGTGGGAAGAGAACCAAGAGAGAACAGTCAAAATGTAATGATTGCTTCTGACCAAGTACACAATATTGATTCAATTATAATTATGTATAATATATGTATGACATATATGTATATGTATGTATAACAATTATGTATAATAATATAGCATAAAATGGAGATAATTCAATGATGATTCAAAATAAAATTTCAAGATTTTCTCTAATATTAGTAGGCTCACAGTATATAAATAAATTTTACTTACATGCAATATGCCAGATATAATAAACATTAAACACTGAATTGATAATAACAATTTCTCTTCTTAAAATTTTAAAGGATTTAAAGAATGTGTGTGTGTGTGTGTGTGTGTGTGTGTGTGTGTGTGTGTATTCTTAAAAATCTTTCAGAGAAAGTCTCAGCCAATATCTCTTAAAGGCACTGACCTAAAGATTCCTTGAAAAATCACAGTTTCTGTGCACACCCTTTGATCCAGCAGTGTTACTTCTGGGCTTATATCCCAAAGAAATACTAAAGAAGGGAAAGGGACCTGTATGTGCCAAAATGTTTGTGGCAGCCCTGTTTGTAGTGGCTAGAAACTGGAAATTGAATGGATGCCCATCAATTGGAGAATTGTGGTATATGAATGTTATGGAATATTATTGTTCTGTAAGAAATGACCAGCAGGATGAATACAGAGAGGGTTGGAGAGACTTACATGAACTGATGCTAAGTGAAATGAGTAGAACCAGGAGATCATTATACACTTCGACAACGATACTGTATGAGGATATATTCTGATGGAAGTGGATTTCTTTGACAAAGAGACCTAACTCATTTTCAATTGATAAATGATGGACAGAAGCAGCTACACCCAAAGAAAGGACACTGGGAAATGAATGAAACTATTTGCATTTTTTGTTTTTCTTCCCGGGTCATTTTTACCTTCTGAATCCAATTTTCCCTGTGCAACAGGAGAACTGTTTGGTTCTGCAAACATACATTGTATCTAGGATATACTGCAACATATTTAACATATATAGGACTGCTTGCCATCTAGGGGATGGGAGTGGAGGGAGGGAGGGGAAAAATCAGAACAGAAGCCAGTGCAAGGGATAATGTTGTAAAAAAAATTACCCTGGCATGGGTTCTGTCAATAAAAAGTTATTATAAAATAAAACAAACAAACAAACAAAAAAAGATTTGCCTATTAAGTCACAGACATGTTGAATCCCTGCTGCTAGAAGAAATTCTTACACTGGGAGTTTTCCAGGTTGCTGGGCAAAAGTCTTTGGATTATGAAGTTCTTGAATTATCTTTGTGCAGTAATGAATAAAATATATTTTGATAAAAAAAAAGAAAAATCACAGTTTCTCACAAATTAGAGGAGATTTAGATGCGAGTAATACAAACTGATTCTGATCAAGAATCTGCCTGAACAAAATTCCTGAGCTCCTGAGTTAGTTCTTTGTAATTTTGGACAGTTCTAATCATTAAGAAGTTTTTCTTTGCATCAACCGAAACTCATCTTTGACTTCCTTTCACAGTCCTGAGTTCTGTCCTCTGGAGCCAAGCGAAACACATATGAATTCTCTTCTCCATCAGATACTTGGAGATAGTGAACACACCTTTCACTGTTATTTCTTTTTCCTGGTGAAATATTTCCTGTTCTTTCAACTGTTTTCCATAGGATATGATCTTGAGACATTTTATCACCATAGTTGTCACTTATCATTTTCCATCTAGCATTCTTTTTCACAGTTCTCAAAACTGAACACGTGTATCCAAATGTAATTTTGACACTGGGGACTAACTTTTGACTTTTTTTATGTCTAGAAAATAGTAGATACTTAATAAATGTTTATGAATTAATTGGTTATTTGATCTGACCAGGCAGAATGTATGTGGCACAGTGGATAGAGTACTGTGTCTCACATCAGGAAAACCTGAATTCAAATCTATTTCCAGACTTCCTTTTCTTTCCTATCTTCATCTTCATCATGAAGGCTTTTTCTGAACAAAAATAAGAAGTGAGGATCAAGTCATATTTAAATCCACATCTTTCTGACTCCAAGTTTAGAGATATTCACTATCTATTGCTGCCACAGTAGTATATAAATGTGTGTATGTGTGTTTGAGATCAAAAAATCCCCTCTTTTACCTAGTCCAAAAAAATCTAAATAAATAAATCGTCGTCTCCTCTTTGAGAAAAAAGGAACAAACAACAACAACAGCTTCCTCATATGGCTTATCAGGATAATGAGATTTAGATTTCACATGCTGTGATTCTATTACTATTGATAAGGAAATATTATTCATCTTAAATATTATTTTATTTTTCACAATACATGTAAAAACAATCTCTAACATTCAGTTATTTTTATTCATTATCATTATTCATTAATTTTTTAGAATTCCAAATTTTCTCCTCTTTCTCCCCTTTTTCCTTCCTAAAATGGTAAGCAGCTTGATATATATGTGCAATCATGTAAAACATATAGGAAGTATTTTTTTTTTAAATAAATGCTGTTGTATCTGTTTTGTTTTCTATGTGTTTGCTAATCCCTTTCCAGTTTAAACTTTAAATGTTTTAGGTATGGCATAGTTTAATTGATTCTCAAGCCATGCTTCTCAAAAATGTATGCATTTTCCTTCTCAATCTTTTAGGAAATAATACTTCTCATAGTTGTTTCTCAGCCATCTTTATAATATTTTGCTA
Source organism: Antechinus flavipes (assembly GCF_016432865.1). Classification (NCBI taxonomy): domain Eukaryota; kingdom Metazoa; phylum Chordata; class Mammalia; order Dasyuromorphia; family Dasyuridae; genus Antechinus; species Antechinus flavipes. The sequence continues at coordinate 83,502,345 of NC_067403.1, read as the reverse complement.
ATGACTCTGAATTATATGCAGTACTGGTCTTGGCCACTTTTTTATTTTGGTTGGTTGGAAGATAAATTTTGCTTCAGGCTGACTGAAGTGATTTCTAGAATCTTTTGAGCATCATTGCATCCTTAAATAGGAATGGTTGGAGCTGTTATAATTACAGGATACATCTTCTCATCTTTTTCTTTTTTCTAATTAAGTGTTAATTTGATCTCTGCCACAGCAAGTCAATGAACTTTCTTGAAAATAATTTCTATATTTATAACTAGTTATTTCTTGTCCCTTAAGATGTAATCAAGTTCATTTTTTAATGATGTTTGGTTCTTGCAATGCCTGGAATTTTATGATTATTGTTTTAGAAAATATTCATATTTTTAAGATGTGAGTATTCTGATTCAAGCTTTTGGAATCTTTCTTTCTTACATCTGAAAGATTTTTTCAATACACTTTTTTTCCTTTTCCAGTTTCCAAATCTACAAATTAGTAACCAAGTTTAAATTAGTTTGGTAAATTCTCAAACATTGTAATTAAACTCATGGTTATATTTAAGCTCATGTTCATCAGAAGCACTTCCATGGAATACTGTTTTTCATTACTTTAGTCATTTATTATATACCTATTATATTCCAGACACTATGCAAAGTACTAGTATGGAAAAATTATCAAAAACAAATTCTAACCTCAAAGTACTCACAAACTAATGGGTAGCAGAGAGGGAAGACAACAAGCAAACAGCTATGTATAAAATGGATCTGCACAGGATAAACTGCAGACAATCTCAGAGAGAAGGACCATCGTGAAAGGAAGTTGGAAAAGACTTCTCACAGGAGGAAAGATTTTAGCTAACACTTGAAGGAACCTAGGGAATTCAGGAAGTGGAGGCAGAAATGAGGAGGTAGAGAGTGACAGGCATAAGGGTCAGTCAGTGAATAAACAAAGAGTTGGGAAATGGAGGAGGCACTGGATCAGTCACAGAGTTCATGAAAGGGAATAAAGTATTAGAAAACTGAAAAGGTAGGAAGGGCACATATTATCAAGGCTATGAATATCAAATATGATTTTGTAGCTAACTTTAGAGCCTTAGGATGAGACCAACCCAATCAACTTTTTTATCTGCCTTTCCAGGGAGCACCTGTCATTCATCCTTCTATTTCACTATAGTTTCTTTATATCTGCTGATTATGTTTATGGTGAGAAAATTTAAACTGATATGATTCAATTCCTCCAATAGAATCTTAACTCACCGGTCACTGAACAAGAATTTCACATTTAGAATATCAATTACTAAATTAATGTTTATAGATTATCTAAAATTGCATACTTTTTAGAATTCCATACTTTCTTTTTTTCCCATTTGGGCATCATCCAACTCGGGTATTATCAGTGCAAAAGTTTCCACATTTTTTTCTTACTCTCATGGTCAAAGAATTAATCCTCCTGAAGATAAGCATATCATTCAACCTGGTCTTCAAAAGAGACATAATATAACCATTTAGGTCCATGCAAAACATCTTGTTAGCCCAGTGTAGCTTTTAAGAGTTTCTGGCATAGCTTTTAAGATCCCAAACTCACAGATAGCAGTATGTCATCACGAGCCATTGAATTGGACCTTTGGGGATGGAATCTATTGATCCTTATTCAATTAACAGATGAAAACTTTAATATTAATGGTTTGGATAATAGCCAACATGACTGAAGATTGTAACAGTCTCCTATTTGGTCTCTCTGCCTCAAATCCATTCCCAGGTCAATCCCACAAAAAAACCAGTTATTTTCATTAAATGAAGATATGTTCATATATTGGCTTATTCAGCCAACTCAAGGGATTTCTAATCACATGTAGAAAAAATCGCATATAGCATAGGACTTCTTAAAATCCTGTACAGTCTGATTTTAATATCTTTTCAAACTCTTTGGACATTACCCTTCTTTTTTACAATCTAGACAAACTGACTCTTTCTTAGTTTCTTACATATCATATTCCATTTCTCATTTCTATGCCATTGTTCTGTCTGTTTTCTATGCCTTGATATCTCTTCCTCATAAAGATGTAGCTAAGACAACTTCTTTTATATGAAGTCTTTCTTGATTCCTCCAACTGTTAATGCCTTCCTTTTCATACTATCTTACAGTGGACAATTTGAATATATTAATTGGAATTCACTTTATATACCTACATACTTTGCATATATTTATATATTACCTCCATATATTTTCTATCTCCCCAATTAAAATATAAGCTCTAAGCAAGTAGAAATTATTTCATTATTTATACTTGTATCCCCAGAGTCTATTACAGTGGTAGGCACATAGTAGGCACTTACATACTTGCTCAACTGATTAATGGCAAAATGGATAGAGAACTGACCTTGAAGTTGGGAAAAAACTAGATTCAGGTATGACTTCTGTTATAGATTTGTGTGAAATTACACAAGTTACAATCTCTAAGTTCTAGATAGCTCTTCAGGACTACACATTACAAAGAAGGTGCTAATCTTCATTGATAGATTATATTCCTCACCTGGGAGTTACCTATACCAATGACATCAAAGTTTGAGTTCTTATTCCCCCCTTTTTTAAATAGTAGTTTTTTATTTTTCAAAATACATGTAAAGATAGTTTTAAACATTCCTTTGCAAAACCTTGTATTTCATTTTTTTCTCCTTCCCTCCCTCCTTCTCTTTTCCCTAGACAGCAAGTAATCCATTATAGAAATATTGGATTTATAGTATATGTTTATACATTTATATATACACCATACACACACACACACACACACACACACACACATATATACCATATATACACATATATATGTAATATAGAAGAAGCCATGTGCAATTCTTCTAAATATATTTCCAAATTTATCATACTGTGCAGGAAAAATCAGCTCAAAAGCAGGAATATGAGAAAGAAAAAAAAAAAACAAGCAAACCAACAACAACAACAACAAAGTTCAAAATACTATTCTGTGATCCACATTCAGTCTCCATAGTCCTCTCTTTGGCTCTAGATGGCTCTTTCCATAACAAATCTATTGGAATTGCTTTTGAATCACCTCATCAACTGAAAAGAGCCAAGTCCATCATAGTTGATCATCACATAATCTTGTTGTCATTGTGTACAATGTTCTCTTGGTTCTACTCACTTCACTTAGCATCACTTCATGTTAAGTCTTTGCAAATTTTTCTGAAACCAATCAGCTCATAATTTCTTACAGAACAATAATATTCCATAGCATTCATATACCATAATTTATTCAACCATTCTTCAATTGATGGGCATCCATTCAGTTTCCAGTTTCTAGCCACTACAAAAAGGGCTGCCACAAACATTTTTGCACATGTGGGTCTTTTATTCCCTTTTTTATGATCTCTTTGTGATACAAAACCAGTAGAGACACTGCTGGATAAAAAGATATGCACAGTTGTATAGTCCTTTGGGTATAGTTCCAAACTGTTGAGTTCCTATTCCTAGGAATTAGATCTAAAATTGGTCCAAATATTGGTAAAATTAATCAATTTCAAGTCAGGTAAACATTTTCTTTCCTAAAAATCTATAAAAAAAAACAAATCAAAACTAAACCTACTTGCTCAGTTTGCCCTTTTAAAAATAAACAATAAAAAGTAAATTTTTGGTAGACTTTTTTAAGCTAGCAAGGATTTGTATGATCAAATCTCTTTATTTAGGGATGATTGAACTTGAGCCAGAAAGGAAAGTGAATAGCCCAAGTTCATAATTGAAGAAAGTAGTATAAAATCCAGGGTCAAAATCCAAGGCCTCTTTAAATCCAGTATTCTGTTTACTGCAAAATTCTTCTATGTAGTTATTTCTTTGAAATGATAATGAATCTCAATGTACTAAGATTTAATTTTTTTTTACTATATTTGGATATAACCAATCTTTTCCATCTTTTATTTTTTACAATTGTTTTTCTTCCTAAAAATACTACCTAGTAGTTACCATAGGTTTCATTGTTTCTTCTGGACCATTTCTCCAAATGTCAAAGGCCATTTTGAATTCTCATTCTGTCATTCTAAGTTGTTTGGCTGATCTTCCTTTCCCCTTCTCCAGCTTTATGTCTTCTTCAAACCTGATGAATATTCTCTCTATTCTCTTATCCAGGTCAAGAATGAAAATGTTGAATAGCTCTGGGCTCTGAACCAACTTCTATAAAAAACAACTCTTTGTGTTTCCCAAGTAAACAATGACCCATTAATAACCAATGTCATGATGCTGTGTCCACATAGAAGAGGTAAAGTGATTAAGTAAGAACTTTTGATTCTGTGATATGCTCTGACCACTCCATGGGGCACAACCTGAGTAGGACTTTATGTGCTAGAACATAGTTAGCCTAACTGGGTCCTAGTAGTTTAGTGGTGAGTATGAGTCAAGCAAAAAAACACTGAAGAAGAACTAAGATAGTTCTGTTCATATCACCAAATGGAAGCTTTATGAGAGAAGGAAATATGCATAGCCTTTATGTCCACACTACCTGGAACATGGACTTGCTTGTAATTAGGTGTTGATATTCAGTTAGTAAGTATTGATATTCAATGATAGCATTTGCTGTTGCCGAATTAATTCTAGTTCATTGTAAAATAAAGAATTCTAAGGGTTTTTTTCACATACCAATCTGTCCAGTATTTAAAGAGAAAGAATCCCAGAGTTGAAAGGAATATAAAAAACTGTCAAATCCAACTCATATTTGGACACGAATCTTCCCCACTACATTCCCAAATCATTTTTTTTCTTTGATGACTTGATGAGGGGAAGCTTTTTTACTTCCTCAATCAGCTTATCACACTTTTAGATCATATTAATTATTAGGGAATTTTTCCTTCCCTCAAGGCTAAATTTTCCTTGGTAACTCATAACATTACTACTAGTTTTGCCCTCTGGGATATCTTCACTCTTTCATGTGACAGCTCTTCAAATATTTAAAATAACAATTATCTCTCCAGTAGTCTTCTAAATTATTCTAGCTTCTTCAACAGAACATTATATCTTGAGTTTCTTCTAGATATGGCTACATCACGTGAATGGGTATAAGTTATTCAGGCTCAAATTTTCTCTGAGCCATGAGTGAATGGTGAAGGATCTTGAATTCAAGGCTCTTGAAGGCAGGTAATACATTATGCTAAAGGTACAAATGGAAACAAAAAGAAAGATAATACCCACTCTCAAAAAGCTTGTATCCTAATGGGGAAAAACAATATGTAAAAAGGAATTGAAAAGTAGTAGCAAAAAAGGGAAATAGAATATGGTACTCCAGCAGGGACATGGTGGCAAAGCCTAGAGACTCAGACTCATGGCTGATCTCTAATTATCTTGGTGCCCAGAACTGAATGCAATACTTCAGACATTCTGAACATTAAGAATAAAATAGCATTCAATAAGTGTTTATTATGTGCAAAGACTTCGTTCTGTTGGTCTATCTTTATGCCTCTTTTAATGCAGCTTGATAGTACTTTAAAACACTGTTCTAGTACCCTGGAAACATTGTGAACTTACAATTCTCTCAAACCTTTAGATATTATCTAGAACTGCCACAACAGCCTTTTACCTGTTATACCTGTGAAATACCAATCTTCCCTGTAGAGATGGTAAAGATGGTCAAATGATTTCATCTCAACTATCATGCAATCGAGAATGTTATTTTGCTGTATTTTAGGAATAAGTCAAAGTACACAAGACAAATAATTTAAAACAGAAAAAAAGTCTGGAAGGTATGTCCTTCTTTAATTATCTATAGCAATTTGATGGCACAATGGATGGTGCTGGATGTATAGTCAGGAAGACCTGAGTTCAAATTCTGCCTCAGACACTTATTGTGTTATCCTTTGTCTCACTTCCCTCAACTGTAAAATGGGTATAAAGTTTCCAATTCACAGGATTATTGTGAAAATCAAATGAGAATAGATGCTATATCAGTGCTTATACCTGTTTTCTCACCTAATACCAGTATTTCTCTTTATTTCTTCAAATTTTCCTTCTTCCTTTCTACTGGATTCAGTTTCCTTCAATTACTTTTTTTTCCTCTATTCCCTTTTTTGGTATATTTCCCTTGTCTGATTTTGAAAGTGTTCACTTTCATAATCCACATCCTTTTCCTTAATACTATTTCTTAGCATTTTTCTTACTATCAGACCCTTCTCCTAAAGTCTGAGGTAATTCAATAAAATATTTTATTATGACGAACAATAAAACAATACCTAATATTCATATTGCACTTTAGGATTCTCAAACTACTTTACATATACCATCTTATTTAATCATCAAAATGAACTTGGGAGAGAGGTACTTCAGTGGTCACCATTTTGCAGATGAAGAGATGAGAGAGATTAAATGATTTGCTTTGGTTCCAAGTTTAGTAAATTTCAGAGGCAGAATTTGATTCAGGTCCTTGACTCCAATTCCAGTGAAATATTCACTATACCGACTACTCTGATACATAATCCTTTTTGGAAGGGAAGGGAGTTTGAGGCAACTGGGATTATGTGACTTACCCAGTGTAATAAGTGTTAAGTATTTGAGGCCAGATTTTAACACGGTCTTGCTGATTTCAGGACCAGTGCTCTATTCACTGTGCCATCTAGCTACGCTTTCCTGCACATAATCTTGGGGAGCTTTTTGTACAGAAAAAAACTGCCTTATTTTGGTCCTTGTTGAACTCCTTAGTATCACCACCTTTCTATCACTTTTAATATATTTATGGCAAATACCTTGTAACTTCAGTAGCATCACACATCCCAAAGCTCAAAATATTCAGATTCTTTATCACATTTAAGCTTCCCACTTCTATTTATCAATAGAATAAGACTGAATACTATATACTACCTAGTATTATATATTATATTATAGTACAACTATAATAAAAATGAATCTGGTTTTAAATGGAAAATTAGCAGTATTTAGAATGGTGACATAAAATCTTTAAGACACTTTAGGAAAGAATGGCTATAAAATTGCTATTATGACTAAAATATCTTGGTTTATTAGTCAAAGTCTGGCAATAATGAAATTTAAGCATGAGGTCATTCTTTTGTTATCCACAAAAGATAATTTTTTTGTGTGTTGCATGTACTCCATGTTCTGAATTCGCCTCATATTTGACATAAATTTATCAAAAAGATCCTTGACATTAGACAATGAATTTTATTCTCAGAGGAACCTTCTTCCAGAGTTCAGCTTTTAACAAATGTGCTACCAAAAGGCCTGTCAAGAGAAATATTTACACTTCATGACAAATAGGGTTTCTGGGTTATTTTACACAAAAGTCCATTTGTGCCGACCACTTAGACTGCAACTAGATTTAAACCTAAACTGTCAGTCTTTGTTTTAAAGTCAATTATTAATTATATATTTACAAAGCACAGATGTCAGATGGAAATTTCAAATTGTCCTTTCCTCCTGAAGCTTACTACAACGTGGAAAATGAGGCTCTATTAAGAGAAATCATTTGAAGTAACCCTACTGACTTGGTCAAGTAGAGAGAGCTGACCTCAAAGTCAAGAAGATTTGAGCTTTAAGTATTGCCTCTAGTATACATGTAAGTAATTGTTGGGTTCTTGGAAAATGCCTCCATCTTTCAGTTTTCCAGGCAACTAATATTGTACATCACAGATGCGTTTGCTGAGCTGTATGAATGCAGCTAATTTTCACACCAGGAAATTTTCTCCATGCTGATTAATTCACAGATCGGGGTCTTCTCTTCTCCTCCCTCTCAAAAGTTTTCTTGATTGTTATCATTTATTATCATGCCCAGATAAACATACTGCTCTATATTTCTTTAAAAATCAGAAATTTTGTGATTCTGTGAATACCAGAAAGCCCACTACTTTCAATGTGTTCACCCTTGGGCTATTTTAGTAGATATTCCAAATTGATATTCTTGCCTCAAATTTCTCATCTCTCTAATATATCCTCTTCCACTCTTGAAAAAGTGAAAAGTTCAGATCTCATGATTTCACACCTTCACTCCCACCCCTTCCACACACATAAATTCCATCGATCTCTATTATCTTTAGGATTAAATATACACCCCTCTATTTTTTATTCTAAAATCCTTCATAACTTGGTCTCTTCATTTCTAGTCTTATTATGTACCACATCCCCTTCCTCTTTCTATGAGCCATTCACATTGGTCTTTTGGGGGGGATGCTGTTGTTATTGTTTCTTACATATAGGCAGATAAGTGATGCAGTGGATAGAGTACTAGTCAAGAAAATTTGAATTCAAATCTGGTCTCATAAGCTGGCTCTGTGATTCTGGAGAAGTTACTTTACCTTGTTTGCCTCAATTTCTCCTTCTGTAAAATGAGCTGGAGAAAGAAATGGCAAATCATTCTAGTATCTTTGCTAAGAAAATGCCAAAAGGAATCTCAAAGAGTCAAGTATGACTGAAATTGCTGAACAACAACAACCTACATTTCCAGCTTTATTATTGTTGATCCAATCAAACTGGACTTCTTGTTATCCCTCACACAATGGCATTACATTTTCCATCTCTATACTATTGCACTGCTTGTCCCACATGTCTGGGATGCTCTCTCCTTGGCCACTTTTGTCTCTTAGAATTCTTGTTTTATTCAAGATTCAATTCAAACAATGTCTTCTAAATAAAACTTCTTCTGATCCTCCCAGCCTCTGGTTAGCCAAAATTATCTTGTATTTATTTTGTGTATATTCTGTATGTGCTAATAGAATGTAAGTTTCTTTAGGGAAAGGAGGATTTTATTTTTCTGTTTGTAATCTAGTATGTAATAGTGTCTGACATTTGGTTAAGTTCTAAATAAATGTTTGTTGCTGATTGGTTCATAAAACTTAGGGACATGAAGCCCACAAATTGGTGTTTTTTAACCTAAGGGTATTTAACTTTTTTGTGTGGGATAAATCCTTTTGACAGTATGGTGAAATCTGTGAATCCCTTTTCAGAATAAGGATAACAAAGGAAACCAATTATATTGAAATAGAGTTATTAAAATATTTTAAAAGCAAAATCAGAGTCCAGGTCAAGAACTCTGATGCTGACAGAAGAATTTGAGATTTCTCTAATACTTGAGGAAGTGGAAGAAAGAGGATTATATTTCAAATTGTGAAAATAGACTGGTTGTATAATACCACTAAAAGGAATGAATCTCAAAAGAGATTTAAAAAAAAGAAAAAAGGACCGATTTGTACAAAAGTATTTATAATCCTCTCTCTTCTCAGGGTAAAATATTGGAAACGGAGGAGATGCCCATCAGTTGGGGAATGGATGAATAAATTATGGTAAGTAAGTACAATAAAATATTATTGTTCTGTGGAAAATGATGAGTAGGATGCTTTCAGAAAACCCTAGGAAGTAATCCACTAATTGAAGCAAAGAGAAATATATTATGTACAAAGTAATAGCAATGTTATGGACTGGTTACTGTGGACCAGTAGAGTGGCTAGAATAAATCAAAACAGAAGAAACAGAGAAATAGACTTAAGGACCAACTCCCCATTGATATATAAAATCTTTCTAAAAGTAGAAATATATAGGATATGTCAAAGTCTTAATGAATTTTCAAACTTATTAAAACTTTGTTTAATTTACTTCAATTAGTTAAATTTAATTATTATTTATTTTAACAAACATACACATTTATTCAAGCTTAAAATGTACTAAGATTCTTGTGACACTCTGTATATTTGTTGTTTAGTTACTTAGTTGTGTCTGGTTCTTAATGACCCCGTAGGCAGTATTGTCCATGAGGTTTTCTTGGCAAAGATAATACAGTGGTTTGCTATTTCCTTTTTCAGTGGATTAAAATAAACAGGGATTAAGTGAGTTGCCTAGGGTCACACAGCTAGTGTCTGAGGTCACATTTGAACTCAGTCAGCTTTTTTTGACTCTGGGTACATCATTCTGTCCACTAAGTTACTTACTTGTCTCCCCCTACAGATTACAAAGCTTAAAACTTTAATGCATTTCCCCAAAACTCTTAATGCATTTTTAAACTTTAAGAATCTTAAATAAGCTTATTAAATAACTAATAAATAGATTAAATAAAACCTTAATAAACTTCAAACTTCACCAAGACTTTTTTGGACATGACATAGAAGATCATTTGTATTTGCTGTCCCATCTTTCAACTACACATTCCACATATGCAGAATGAAAACTTCCAAGAACAATGTTGAAAATATTGCATTTTCATGTGCAATATCACAGACTATAAGAATACTTTCAAATAGATGGTGATATTGAATGCACTGCATACTAATTGAATAAATCTATCAAAGGTCAATTCTGTTGATGAGAAAATGAAAATCAAATTTTTACCCAGCAATGACAAAAAGAATAAAACATACTTCACCTACTAGATTTTTTATTGAGTTAATATTTAGATATATACTCTTTTGACTGACTATAGATCTATAGATAACACATTTTGGATGTTCTGAATTGCTCTAAATCTTAATGCAGATAGAAGCATCTGTAAGACTTTATATCACAAGAAATCATTTTTCCAATTGGGTTTAGTACTGGACATCCTTTGTGATAAGGATAACCCTCTTTGGCAAGCATATTTTCCACTTTATGCTCCATATAAATAAAATTATGTCTCTGATTTCATTGTTCAAAGAATCTAGACTTATTTTAACATATGAGGAAAAGACATTATATAGAGGACTCATAAGGCTGTGTTTTTGCTCTCCTAAAATTCTTTTTTAATCAAATAATAATTCCAAAGAATCTTGTAATCTATGTATATTTCAGACCATTGTATGGCTATAAATGTGAATTTTATGGCTGATTGTTTTTCAGGAAAACTCACCCATTCTCTGGGTAAGTTTGAAATTTAGATCATTTCTTCCTTTATAGAACTATGAAAGTGAGACTACAGATCAGGAGTTATTGATATCCTCTTGATGTTTTTTTTTGGGGGGGTTGCAATAGCATTAATTCATTTTCCCCCCTTTGTTCAGATCTCAGATTAAGAATGCCAACAATTAAATTTGTATAGAAATGGCATAAATTTTAGCACCCTTGATCCTCTTTCCTATTATTCTTCCACCAACACCGCAGAAAAAAGGGGGGCATAGTGGAATAAGGGCTATTTTATATCTGCTTTTGTTTCATACTAAAGAATTCATCATCAGGTGGTTTACCTACAAGTGATGATACTCTGTGTTCAGGTGGAACAGGTTCTCAGAAAGTAGTTAATGTCTGTTCTAGACAATTTTCCTGTTTCTGAAATGAGCCTTTTGTCCCACTCTCTTTGCTATTAAGATCCCAGAATTATCTTTATGTCACAAGAAGGCCCTAAGGTAGATAGAGCTTTTAGAGAATATCACATGACTGAAACAAGAAAACTGTCAGCTAGAGTTGGAAAGCTTTTTGCTGCATAAGGATTTTCATTATCAATTACCATGTGATTTAACCCATGCTATATATTACCTCTTTTCTGGATTTTAATTATTATTTCCTTATTTAAGTAGGAATAATTTGTTAACATGTTATTAAGATGGCAGAATGAATGATTCTGATTGCCTGTAAAGAGTTTGCAGTGTAAATGTCTGTGCTCTGCTCTTTATTATTAGTTACATATAATCTCTTTATTAGGATCTTCCCACAGTAGTCTATTATCTTCACAAAATAATGAATATCTAGATATTTATTTTCCACTTCCCCTCCAAATTTTTCTTCTAAAAAGACTGTTTTTCAAATAAATGAATAAAAAAATTAATTATTTTCAGAAATTTCATAGGAGATGTTATATGTTTAAAAAAATGCACCCCCCAGGAAAAAAGCAATAAGTAATTCAAGGGGATACAATGCAACTGAGATTAAAACAAACAATTCTAAAGTCTTGAAAATGAAAACTGTGGATTGTCTTACTACCTAAGAAAGTGAAAGAACATTTAATAATAAAAAATAACATTAGATCCAAATACAATAGTAGAAACAGATTTTAGCTGTCTAATACAATTAGTACCTGTAAGTTGTAGGACTGACATTGATCTTCCGAGGAACACTGCAGGACTCAAATTTATTTGCTAGGGTGACATTGTTTCCAAAGAGACAGTAACGGGGCATTTTAACTCCAACCACTCCAGCAAAGACAGATCCAGAATGCAAACCAATGCGCATCTGAAAGAAAATGACAAAATGAATTTCCATCATCCTTCAAAGCACAGCTCAGTTCTTAGCTCCTACAAAAGGCTTTTTCCAGGCCAGAAAGATGTTAGGCGAATCTTTCTAGTTAAACTATTTATAATTTTGCACATGATTTATCTTTATCTCTCTGTGTGTATGTTTATCATTCTAATAGAATGGAAGGCATAAGAAGTGAAGACTGTTTTCAGTTCTGTGTCACTAAACCTTCACTGCATTTATGAACATATCAAAATTTATTTTGCTAATATTTTGATAACTATATGACTTCTTTCCTTTGTAACTCTTTGTTTTCTTTTAAACATTTAAAAACCTTATTCTGAAATAGTCATCACCAGACTGCCAAAGGGATCCATGACATAAAAAAATTAAAAACTATTAGCTAAGATGATATCCAAGTACCCTTCTACTCAGTTACAGTACAAATAGAAACCACCCCCCCCCAAAAAAAATAGAGTATATAGCAATGTCTATCTTAAAAGTTTTTTTTTTCTTTTGGGCAGCATGCTATTTGAAATATATATAACAGATACACATGTAAGACTCCAAGGATCTGTCAAATTTTCATGATCTTCTTTCAAGTCATAACTGAAAATTTAAAAAGCAAATTAAGAATATTAGATTAATCATGCAAATACAATTTGAAGATTTTCTGAGCTATCATTTCCTATTCATTAATTTCTCTTACTTAAGAAAAAAATCTTAGAAGTAGAATCTGGAAACCAGCTTTCATTTGAGCTGGAATAACCTCCTTCTTAGAATATTGTTTTAAAAGCAAAAGCAAAAAAAAAGCAAAGGCATGGAAAAGGAGAGTGAATTGAGCAGACCCGGTAAAAGCTCAGTAAAATGGGAAACTCAGTTCAAAAAAAACTGAATAAGATAGTATTTGCCCTCAAACCTGAGAAAACACAAATTGAAATTATCTATGGAACATAACCCAAGGGACACCAGCTGAATCAATGGCTTAGCTATACAGAGGTTGTTTTGATCTGAGGCAAAGTAAGGACCAAGATGGGAAAAAATTGATTTTTATTCAACTCAAGTGCTGAGAAGTTGTTCAGTCTGGGACTGAGGGTTCAAATAAGGTCAACGAGAAAAACTGGATGGTAAAAACTGGCAACACCTAGAAAAGATTGCTTAATGCTTTAAAACTGTGCCAAGTTCTGTAAGAAACATAGCTCAAATCTATATAGAGTATATCCTGAGTTCATTCATATTTTAGCAAAAATAAACAAAGAAACAACACAGTTATGTAGGATAGGAGTTTAAATGTCCTGCCCTGGAGACAGATGAAGAGGAACAATGATGGAGGAATGAGGAGAACCTAACTGAGACTCATAGGAACACACTGTACTTGGAAAAGAAGTATTCATATGGCATATAACAGCAACAGCAATTCAACTAAAAAAAGCAGTGAGAATCTCATGATTACATCTCTTGATTCGTGTGATAGGAAAACCTGGCTCTACAACTGTATTCTTTGGTTCAGTCTCTACCTACAATTCTCCCATTTGAAAATCTCTAATTATCTTTTCTTCTACTTACTCTTTTTCAAGGCCCCCTATATATATTTGTGGGTAAATGAAGAAGACTAAGCAAGTGATTGTGGAAATTAGGTAGGAGAGAAAAAATACACAGGGTTTTAGAGGAAAGGAATATTCTTCTTATATTTTTCCTTTCTCCCTGAATTCAATTTTGTTTGGACCACCAACTATATTTATTTGTTTTCGACCTTTGGTTGCTATCAGCAATGAATGATTTCTAACTTCTCCAGTTTTTATTTCTGTCTAATAGCTTTCATTTGATAAAATTCAACTATTATTTTTTTGAGTTTTAAGTAGATTTTAACATTCGAAAATGCTTTAGTTTGGTAATCAGTGGATATTCTTATCATTGTGAAAATTAAACACATACATAATTCTGAATATCTTGAAAATCATGCTACCATCACCATATTTACCTACATTTCTGGAGGCTATTTTTTGTCATACTGAAATTAGAAAGAGAAATGAATGACCCTTCCATTGAATTATAGGATTAATTTTGGGATGGTGATCAATTAAGAATTTTACTATAATTCTTAAATTAGTAAATATCTCAGTGAGTAGTAAACATTTAGCAGAGTATATGGAGGTTTAGACATGAATCTCATTAGAAATAATGAAAGTCACAAACTAATTACTATACATTTTTACAACTTTTTTTTTAACAACTATATATCTTTTTAGGTTCATATTGTATATGGAAAATATCGAGGCTTTTTATTATTGCAAACAGGAAATCCTGTTTCTGAAGGCCAAACCTTGCTCTGTTTGGTTCTCAGAAGGGAATGATCAAACTATTAAAAATTGCACAAAAGATGATAAGTATATCTGCAACTACAAAATTGATGCTTCCTGAGAATCAGGGGTTTAGTCAATTATCTAATTCTTGGATATAACTTGCCAATGAATTCTTTTTATGTCTGCCTTAAACACCATTTTTGATACTGCTAATGAGCCTTTTGTCCTCAGCATCCCGCTGGAATCAAATATATCCCACAGACATCAAACACATCCACCTGACCTTGATGGGTTCCCCATGTGGAGACATCACTTCATCAGACAGCTCCATCATCTTCAAGGCCATGAGGGCAATTTGAATAGCATGTGTCTCGCTTTCTTTGTGTAAGCCTCCAGCTACACAGTAAGCATCTCCGATTGTCTCCACCTAAGCATACAAATTGATTTCTTAGAGTAAACACAAGATAAAGCAAACAGACAATAATAAACATTTAAAATCAGACAGGAAAAATACATACTTACTATAGTGTATATAGTATAGTATATGAAATACTTCTAAAAATTGTGTTATATGATTATAAATATATAAGCGCTTAGATCATGTGATTTTTGTATTACAAAGAATCTTAGAGAATATATAATCTGAGTGAATTATTTTCAGATGCAGAAAATATGGCACAAAGAATTCTTCTCTAATGACGAGTTCACCTCCATGACTTAGGTCACAGAACTAATACGTAGAAGGAGTGGGATAATTGAACACACAAAAGTAAGAGAATTCTTTTAAGACAGAAATCCTGACCAGCAGAAGCTAAGTTTATTATGCAAGAGCAATACTATTATAAAAGATGAGCAAGGCAGAGTAAAATGGACTTACGAAATCTGGATTCTCCTCTAAATCTTGCTATTAACTGAACACAGTGTGATCAATGACAAGCCACTTAATCATTCTGTGCTTCATTTCTCCTTCTCTAAAAGGAGTTTTGAGAAAATAAATGAAGTAATCTGAAGCTATTTTCACTTTCAAATGTTGCACAATTAGGGATATCATCTGAATCTAAGATGTTGGGGGAAGGAGCAACAGATGTGTGTACACTAGACCACATATACAGTCTTCTCTATTTGATAATGAACTCCATGAAGGTGGGGATGTTGTTTTATCTTGATTTCATATTCCTCTCAGAAAACAAGGCAGTGTTCTGTACACAATCTTATAAGAAAGAAGGAAAGTGGGGATCGAAGTGGAACTAGTATCTAGAAGCAAAAGGAAGATAAAAGAAGCAAAAAAATGGAGGAGTCTACAATCTGAATTCCATATAGAGGCCAAGAAGGATTAGAATGACAAAAGGACACTGGCAATAAGGCAATTCATGAAGGAGGAGAGCTTTTGGGGGAGAGAGAGTTGAGAAAGAGCAATGAGTACACTGCGAAATTATTTACTGATTGGTTGATTTTAATGTCAACATTTGAAAAACACTACTTATACAATTCTTGTAAGTGATACAAATGAGCACCTGGCCTTGATTTAAAAGTCTATAGAGTTGCTAGAGGTATTGAGACAAGATAAGTGACTTAATCAGAGTCACACAGAAATTCAAGTTCAGTTTTTCTGATTACAAAACTAACAGATAATTTTTATTTACTTTTCTTCTCGAAGAGGACCATGACATCAGGGAAGTGATGACATGACAGGCAAGTGAATTGGATTTGATGAGAGAGGGCTGGGCAAGGTCACCCTGCCTTACTTTCTCCTCTGGAGCCATCTATGTGTTCCAGTGGCCAGATATAGATGCAATGTAAAACCTTGGCCTTTTAAAGCTAGTCTTTCCTGGGTTTTAATTTGACTGAGGCAATGCCCAATCAGTGATTGAGGCTGGATAATTAAGGCAACATTCTCTTTTGCCTAGTCAATATCTATCTTTATTTCTATTGATATCTATCTAGTAAAAAAAAAAGACTGATAGAAATTTTGAATGAATGCCAAGAGTCTCAGTAATTCAAATATATGTACTACTCTATGTAAGAATGCTATAGGATTTTTGATTATACAGCTGGAAGAGATCTCAAGTTCCATTTATTCCAGCCCTCTTTAATTTTACTTTTTATAGTGACTTGCCTAAGGCCATGCTGCTAATGTCAGAGATACTGTCTGAACATAGGTCATAGGCTCCAGAGTCTTTTTTTTTCCTAGTTGTAACAATTTATATTTAAACCTCAAGGGAAATTGAATTACACTAGATTTTTTCTTTTATGTGTTTAAATCTAAACATGTTACTTGTGGCTCTGTTTTTTTTTTTAATTTCCTTTTTAAAATTCAAGTGAGAATCATCCAACCTCAATGAAAATTAATGAAAATAACCTTTAGATATTTATTTTTTAACTTAAAAATATTTTATTTCCCCCAGTTATATATAAACACAATTTTAAGTTTTAATAAAGAAAAACTGATTTCCAAATTTTCTCCCTTCTTCCCTTACCTTTTCCCTTCCTAAGATATAAGTAATTTGATATGGGTTACATATGTTCAGTCATGTAAGACATATTACCAGAATATGTCTTCCCGTTAAAGTATCATATCATTATAGGTTTGGGGCAAGAAGGGATCTGCTGTTTTTTGTTGTTGCTCAGTAATTTCTGATTCCATTTGGGGTTTTATTGGCAAAGATACTGGCTTGGATTGCCATTTCCTTTTCCAGCTCATTTTACAGAAGAGAAAACTAAGGCAAATAGAATTAAATGACTTCTCCAATATTACATAACTAATAAGTATCCAAGAAGATTTGAACTCAGGAAGATGAGTCTTCCTGATTCCAAACCTAGCATTCTATCCACTGCATCATCAGGAGAGGCCATCAAATCCCACCTTTTCACTTTACAGATGGAGAAACTGAGACCCAAATAAGTTAGTGGTTTTGTTCAGGATCACATAGCTAGGAAGTGTTTGAGGCAGGCTTTAAGTTCAAGTCTTTTTTACATCAAGACTAGCATTCCATCCATTATAACTGCTGTTTTTTATTTTATTACCATAAGAATAAATTAAATGATTTGACACTATATTTCCTTTCAGATCATTTAGAAATCTCAGGCCCTTTCATCTTCCCGGTGCCTCAGGGAACTGTAAACATTTAGCAGAGTGTAAGGAGGTATAGACACTGGAACAAAGGAAAGTCACCAGCTAAATGACTATATAGTGTTACAACTTTTAAAAATAACCATATATATATACATAAATTTATGTATACATACATAAGTATATATTTGCACATATATAGGCATTTAAACACAATACACACATACATATATATATACATACATATACATACACACACACACATACACACACACACACACACACACACACACTACACAGATTCTTATTATTGGAAATACGAAGTCCTATTTTGGAGTCCAAAACTTGCTCTTTTAGGGTTCACAAAAATGAATGACCAACTCATTAAAAGTAGCACAGAATATAACTATAATGTCCATATTTACTAAACTGATACTCACTGAGAATCAGGATTTTATCCAATTTCCAGTCAAACCTAACTCTACCTTACCTAATTGCCATTACTCTTAGGCTACCATGTATTTATTTCCATTCGGGTATAAAAGTATGGCAATTGTGTAAGCAGGACTATGGCCTTCTTCTCTGATTCCTTTTCTTTTTCCTTGTTCTTTTTGTAAGGCAGTGCTATTTCTGGCACAGCAAACATTCACTCTGATCACTTTGGGGTGCCTGCCTCCAATTTGTTTGCATAGCTCACCAGGCAATTTTCATTTCATGATTAAGACAAATGAGTCTAATTCAGGTATATAACAAAAGCTTTTTTTATAGGTACTTCTGCATCCCAAAGAACCATCTGCTGCCCTTAGAGTTTCATTTCCCCACTCCCCACTCATACCTTATAGACATCCAGCTCTCCACACTGGTAGTCAAAGCGAGTGTAAAGTTCATTGAGCATGGTGATCACCTGCATCGGGGAACACTGAGAACAGATGGCTGTGAATCCGACAATGTCAGAGAAAAGCATGGTGACATGGCTGAATTTCTTGGCTTGTACCACCTGCCCCTGCCACAGCTGTTGAGCAACCTCGCCTGGGAAGATGGAACACAAGAGATCGACTGTCTTTTTCTTCTCCTCCTCAAGAGCTTGGTGCGCTTGCTCCAAGGTGGCTTTGAGTTTCCCTAATCTTTTCTTCAGCCCGTCTTGGGCTCGAGCTTGTTCCCCTATCAGAACCACATCCCTCAGAGCATTGTGGATTGGGATATCTGAGAGGTAGAGTCCACGGCCTGTAAAATCCTCTAACCGATCCACACAGGGAGATCCCAAGAACAAGATGGCACTAGACTCAATGATGTAGATCATTTGGCCTTTGAGATCCATTACCTAGGAAGCAAAGGGCAGAGTTCTGTCAACTTTAGAGGCACTGGATCTCTCCACAAATACATATACTGCCACCATGAACTTTCCCTTAAAATAAAGGGGGGGCAATGACTATTTGCAACTCCCATCCCCCACATGCCCATCAAACTATCATTTCTGCTAAGAGGATCATAGATCTAAAGTAAGATTAATTTAGTCCATTTAGCCCAACCCAAACTCTCATTTTTTACAGATGAAGAAACCAAGACCCTGAGCAGTGACATTATTTGTGTAAAGGGCTGATATGTTTCACTTTTTTGTTGTTCATGGTTATGAACAATTAACTCAGAGTTCAGTTTTTTTCTAAATTAATTAACAAACTACAGAAGAAACAGTAGCTAAAATGATATGATTGTATTTTTTTCTTTTTATATATGAAAATAAATAGCAGTGAACTTAGCTCTACCATCAGATCACTGTGGTTTTGAAATGGATGAAGCTATTTAAAAAGAAAATGAAGTGATGTACAGAAAGTAGCCCTAGAATCTCATGGGATTCACCATTGAAATTGTAGGATTTTAATAACTTCTGATTGAGGACCCCTTTCCTAAATATCAGGGTTATACTTTCTTAGCATGTGATACTAGGTACAATACTAAACTATATAGAATGACATTGTCATCTATCTTTCAACCTTTCTAGAATCTGCAGTTGTTTTTTTTTTTTTTAAAATGAATGTGGTTTTTACTTCCAACTATTTCTTCTCAATTTATCAATCTTCAACCAACTTTTTTTTATTGGTTCTGTAATTTATAATAATAATAACCAATATTTTATAGCACCTACTATAATAATTATTATATATTAAATTAAATTATTTTATGTATTATATATTTATAAATTATGAAATTTAAATTAAATATTAATATATAAACATATGATTCTAGATATGATATCTATAATTATATAATTACTACAATTATTATCTCATTTGATCCTCACAACAATCCTAGGAGGTAGGTGTGACTAATATCTCCATGTGGCAGATTAAAAAATGGCACAGAGATTAAATGACTTTCCCAGAGTATATAAACTAATAAGTCTGAGGTTAGGTTTAAACTCATGTCTTCCCAATTGCAGGCCCCATGTTCTAGTCATCTATCTGCCTGATTTGATTAGTATAAAGTAGTGAATTGGATAATCTTCAAATTTTGCTGATCACATCAGAAGTAAATAAAAAAGAATTTTCATATTTCTGGGTTGGAGATTGGTGGTAAGGAATGTTTTAATGATGCTTACAGCTGTAGCTGCTGGTATATGTATAGTTTTAGTTCAATATCTAGCTTGGAAAGAGGAAAGTTGAGATTTTATATATATTGGGGGTACAAGAAGAGGGACAATATGGGGTTGTAATGGGTAAAAAATATGTATGTTGGGAAAAAAGTTCCATGATTGGTTATCTGGAGAACCCATCTTCCACATTCTGATTGTCCAACCATACAGCTCTTGGAATTAATTCCTGTGCTTATCCCCAAGCATCCATCCCAGATCTTGAAGACCATTGTTATAAAGAATTTAATAAAAAAAAGAAAAATATATAACAAAAAAGGCACTTTCCTTTTTCAAAGCTGATCAGCAATTGTTCAGGAGCTTTTAATCTTTGATTTTACAGAGGCACAAAGAAGTTAGTTAAGTGATCTGTAAGGTCACACAGTCTGTATGAGAGGTGGGACCTCATTACAGATTCTCCTGGTTCTGAGGAGAGTTTTCTATCAATTATACCAGGTTGCCTCTCATGTTCTAGTATTATTGTCTCTATAAAAATAGAAGCAGGGTAATAAAGGTAATAGAAAACTAAAATTAAAATGGGAAATACTTGGATTTAAGTCTATATCATCCTGAACAATACTTAATATCTCAATGTCTAGGTAACACTGGAAGTTTAATTGATGTTCTGACATGAATGTGTAGAAAACTTCCCCTAAAGTAATGCCATTACATGTTCAGGTCCCAATCTTGACAACAAATAAATAAATTTCATGTAGTGCTCTGAAGTTTTAGCTTTCTCCTTCCTTCCTCTGCTCTCCTCTCTTATCCAAGTACTGTTTCTATCCATTTTTGTTTAAAAATAATAAATAAATATACCTTTGAGTGATTTTTAAGCTAGTTTTTCTTTTTGGATCATAGAAACATGATTCATTCTTTAATAAACCTATCCTAGACTCAGTTTCTGCAAGTAACATCTAGTTTCTTTCTTCTCTTCTCTAATAATTAACTAATCCTACTGAAGTTCTCTCACTCTTCCTTGTGTTTAATCTATTACGAACCCTTCTCAGAAATGGAAAGAAATAAGAGACAGAACAAAAAATCCTTTCACTGTTATCATGACCATAATGATATGCTGGATTCATTACAGATATTAGAAGTTTATTTCCAATGGACAAAGTTAATTTTTTTATAGTTAGCCTTGTGTTCTTGCCAAGTATCATGTTAAGGGCTTTTGGGGAGTCTTTACTATAGGCCCAATATGAAAGGACACATATATTCTAACAAATATCTAGAATATATTCCCCTGAAAACACAGAGGGCATCTTGTATTTAAGACAAATAGAAGGGTAGGAGGGATCTATAGGGGAAGTAAAGCTAAATAACCTGCTCAGTAATCCCAGTTCAGTTTGACAAATATCTTTTGAGAGCCTGATATGAACATGTATCTGTCCCTATTATCTGGATACTTAGTACCCTAATAAAACTTCATAGACTCAGAAATCCTAAGAATTGCTTTACAGTGACTATGGTAGGAAAAATCCTTTTTCTTCATTGAAAGGCCCCATCTATATAAACTCAGTGATATAGCACTGTGGTCCTATACCAATGCCTTCCCAAGTTTACACTAAAGAGCTAGAATAAAACGAAATATTGTCTGCTTTTTATACTTTAGTTTGTAAGTGTCTCATTCTATTGACAAGTATTATTCCTCCATTCAAATCATGTCCTTGTTACAGGGTGTCATTGGCCAAAAAGCTGCAAGGGACCATATCAAAATTTGAACTGAATATATTTATAAAAAGAATGTTGAGAAAACCAACACTGATCAATGATTAGCATATTACTGTGCAGAAAGAGAACCGCAGCTCAAATCCATGGGAACAATTTAGTCATGAGTTTTGTTTTGTCTGCTTTTCTTGTGTAATAATCAAAGAACACAAGGCTAGGAAAACTAGGAATGATTATGTCCATCATGTTTACATAGAAAGCTGTTAGTCTATTTTTCTGTAGTCCAAGGGAATTAGGGGGTTTATGTTTTACTTGCAAATTAATCTTAAAATTATTTTTGCTTGCTGAAATGAATACTTGAGCATGACATAATAGCTGTCTTTGAGTATTTCTTTGGCTGCCTCGTAGAAGGATATTAAATTTGTTTTGTTAAGAACCCCATAGTGAAATTGGAGCAATGATAAGCTTCAAAGAGGCAAATTTGGACTTGAGGTTTAAAACAATTCTTATCAACCAAAGCTATCCCAAAGTAGCACAAAGTAGCATTTTGGGAGGTCTAAAATTCTCTTACTGGAAGTCTTTAAACAGGGGCACTCATATGATATGTTGCAGAAGGGATTATTTTTTGTTTTCAATTGAACTAGATCATACCTGAGATCCCTACCAACTCTGATATTCTGTGATTGTGTAAATAACAATGTATATAGGTATTATATTTACGAGTAAGCTCCTTTCAAGGAAGAAATTTTTCTATCTTCCCCAGTGTCTAATACACACAAAATATAGTAGAAATTTCATAAAAAAAACTATTGAGTGAATCATAAAAATTTGTTAAACACATAACATGAATGTCCATTAATTTTTTAAATGGGCAAGCAAACCAAGAATTTTGGATTTAAGATACTTCTGCTATGATATCTATATAAACAATAATTCTATTCCTACAGTTTCTCTTTAGGTCCTACTATTTTTTCTTTTTCTTTATTTTGGTCACATTTGCCTTTGATACTTATTTTTTGTTGTTGCTTTTTAATAATGCATATGGTGTAGAGATATATTTTGCATGATTGTGAATTTATAATTGAATTTCTTATCTTCTCAGTGAGGGAGGGAGGAAAGAGAGAGAGAAAATATAAAGTTCAAAATTTTTAAAAATGTTAAAATTGTTTTCCCATGTAATTGGAGAAAAATATTAAATTAAAAAAGAAAGAAAAGAGGAAAGAAATAATGCATATGAGATTTGCCTGGAAATCTGAATCGGTCTCTGAATAACATCTGTTATAGTGTTAAACATATGTAATGTACTATAAGGGATTTCATTTTTAAAAAGTAATAGTACAATGTTTATGTTCATTTTTTTTAGGATTTTTGTAAGTATTTGTGAACTCATTTTTAGCATTTAGGAATTGAGACCATTTCTAACCATCTGTTTAAATCACAAATTTTTAAATGTGGGCCTATAACTTTTTAAAATTAGGTTATAGTATTTCAATTTCCTTTGTAATGCCATGTGTTTTACTTTATTTGTTTTAAAAACGCTATTCTTAGAAGATGCACAGATGTCACTAAACAGTCACAGGAGTCCACGATACACTAAAAGTCAAGGTGCCCTAGTTTAGATTTCATAATAAAGTGATTAAATATGCTTATCCAACAAAATTTCCTTAGTATTGGATCTCCTTCCAGTAATTTAGACTTCAGCCCTTTTATAACTCAAAGTTTTAAAGAATCCAGGATTTCATAGAAGTACCAAGTTCATGGTTACATCACTAGTGTCACTGGCTGAGTTTATAACCAGGTCTTCATGACTCCAATTCTTTTACTCCATCTACTAGTTACATTGCCCCTTTCAAATAATCAAATAGAATGGTTTCAGCTTAATTTCTAATGCCATCATAACACCCATCAACTAAACTGCAGTCAACAGGAACAGTCATCATCTTTAGTCAGTGTGGTATATGGTTATGGGTGCTTCATGTAAAAGCCAGGGGACATCAAATATTATCTTGGCTCTGATATTTTCTACCTTTGTGGCCTTAAGAAAGTCACAGAGAGTCTTTGGCCATCATTAAAAAGTTAGCATTATTTAGTATTTTTTAAATGCTATTATTATACCTCCTATTATTTATAAAAAAGAAATTAACACAGGACAACTTGTTATTCTATGCCCATCTCTATCCTCAAAAAACTCCCTTCAGGGAAGAGAAAATAAATGGAAAGCAATTTATAAATACTAAATAATCATTTATTTAATTATATTATTTAACAATAAATAATAAATAATTCTGATTTTTTTAAATGAGGAAATGAATGCCCAAAGAATTAACATGACCGGGCATGTAGGTGGTGCAGTGGATAGAGCTCCATCCCTGAAATCAGGAGGACCTGAGTTCAAATCTGGTCTCAGACACTTAACACTCCCTAGCTGTGTGACCCTGGGCAAGTCACTTAACCCCAATTGCCTCAGGGGAAAAAAAAGAATTAGCATGACTTTCCCAAAGTTACAATGGTATCAAATAGCAGAGCCAAGGTTAGAAATTATATCTCCTGGCTATGGATGTGGTGCCATTACATGTATATAGACAATCCTATTGTAGAAGACATCTGGGGAGTATCACCAGATTAGAGCAACAACTAAGGGTGAAATCAATGGTAAAGGGATACAGATACATTTTTTAAAATATGACTTTTTGTAGGCACATGATTTGAAGGCCAGAAAAGTCTTTTACTCCATGGCCTACTGATATTTGTTTGTTATAAATTGCATGAGTTTCAGTGAAGATTCAAATATAATCTGGTGGACATTCACAAATAGGGAGTAGGACACAAATTTTTGATTTTCTCTAAATGTGCAAAACCATCTTGTCTTTGGCTGTGTAACTCATGTCTAAGATGGCCTTCTGAGGGAGGACCTTTCTCAATTTAGGTCTATGTTACACCAAATGTGAGGAGAGAAATACAGAACTGGTCTAAAGAACTCCAGTGTAACAGGAGACATTGTCTGTGGAAAAACAGATTAATGGTATTAGATGGCATTAAAAAGCACTAGGGAGATTCAGTCATTTTAACAACATACAGCTGCACTAAATTCTTCGTTCTAAAGAAGTCTTTTACAAGATTAGTACAAAAGAGCTCAGCCATGAAAGAGCATGGAATCCTAGATAGTTTTATGTGATAAGGCACAGATATCTACCATAAGCTGAATGCAGATTTACAGCAATTCAAGAAAGCTTGGTTTTACAAGCGTGCCTTCCTATGAATACAAAATCATCCAGAGCTCTCTGTCATGAGGTATCCATCATCTTTGCTGATTCTCACATTGTCTAATAGTGAAAATTTCGAAGCAAAAACATATGCATCACCTGTAATTATTAATGAGGGCAAATATTCCATCTTTATTATTATTTTTTTTTCTGAGGCAATTGGGGTTAAATGACTTGTCCAGGATTATACAGCTAGGAAGTAGTAAGTATTGGAGGCCAGTTTGAACTGAGATATTCTGACTTCAGGGCCAGTGCTCTCTCCATCATTCCATCTAGCTGCCCCAACTCCATTTTTTTTTTACCTTTGTTTTCTTCTTCTCTAATGCCTGACTCAGTATTTTAGAGGCCCGTGCTAAGAGCAGGATTGGCATAATGGATCCAGTGTTAAATGTGCAGTCAACAAGTTCTGGGTTCAAATTTTATCACTGTTACTGACTAGCCATGTGATCATAGATAAGTCATCACTTCTCTGAGCCTCAGTTTCTTGTTGATAAAACGTATAATAAAATTCCATTGATAAAATGAAAGCAACCTCACAGGGTTGTTGGATGGTTTAAATGGAATAATAAAAGCAAAACACTTGGTGAATTATAAAGTCCTATGTAGAATTTATTATTAATAATAAAGGATTGTTGAAATGAATGAAGATGAGAAAATAATTTTTTTTTCTTTTGTAAAATGATTTTTTCTGATCCTATCTTTCTAATATTTCAAATTCATTCATCTTTTGTCAGTAAGTATAAGATTTGTAAAATACTATCTTAAATAGGCATTCTTCCCATTTTCCAAAAGAAGTGTTTAATCAGGATTTTGGATAAATTGTAAAGACTGAAAAACAATCCTTTAAAACATTTTTTTTTCATAGCTACCAGGAGGACATAAACTTCTTAAGGATAAGGACTCATTTGTTTTGTTCTTTGTATTTCCAGAACTTATACTAGTTTCTGGAATGCAGTAGGAACTTAAATATTGATGAATTGAATCAAATCAAATTAGTACTCACAGGTGTAGCCAAAATGAATGGTGCATGCTTTAGATTTTCTTGTTCATAGCTTTTTCATATTTTAAGTGATCAACACAGATGTGAAGTGTGGCCTAGTCTGGGGATATAAAAAGTCTATAATACTTCACATCCCATCCCGTTACCTCCCCCACACCCTGCCATTTATTGATACTGCCGTCTGGTCTCAATCATTAATGTGTCTTTCAGACTATTGGACAGATAGAAATCATGCACTAAGGGACCTAAATCATTCAACTTTAGAACTCCTGCCTTGGGTTTGAACTTCCCTCATTGTTCTCATAGTTGAGTGAGGAAACACAAATTCATTGAGTGAGTAAACACAAATTCATATAGCTTATTAGAGGCAGCTTGTTTATGCAATGAATAGAATAGGGGGCCTGCAGTCAGGAATCCCTGAGTTCAAATCAAGATAACTTTGTGAATCTGGACAAGATGCTCAACCTCTGATGCCTTAGTTTCCTCAACTATAATAGCAAGTAATTCTCAAATTTACTGTGAGGATCAAATAAAATAATATTTGTAAAGCATTTCCCACCATTACTGGCATATTGTAGTCACTTAATAAATGCTTCTTTTCTTTCTTCCTATTATATCTAACTAACCATATGTTATACTGCATACCCCAGCCAGCCATCTACATAGCCTATATCATCCTTAACATCATATAATACATACCTCTCCATATACACCCCTTTACACCTTCCTCTAAGTATAATAAACAAATGAATACTAACGTTGCTTTTTGGAAGTATAAGTAAGCTGACTTCCTAGTGGAAAAATTTGTTATTTCTGAGACTTTTCAGACTTAAACATCCTTTTTTGGCTACCATTTCTTAATGTATATTGTTTCACTATATTAAAATGCAAGTTCTTAGGGACTTGTCTTATTTTTAAATATGCATTCCCAGCATTTATCTCAATGTTTTGCAAAGTGCAAATAATAAATGTATGTCTTTCCTTCCTCTCTCCCGCCTTCCCTCCTTCCCTTCTTTCTTCACTTCCCCTCTTCTCTCCCTTCCCTCTTTCCCTCCCTTCCTTTCATCCTTTTTCCTTCCCTCCTTCCTTCCTTCCCTCCCTTCCTTATTTCCTCCTGTCCTTTATTCCTTCCTTTCCTCTTTTCCCATCTTTCTTCTTTTATATGTATATGTCCTTACCCCAGAAGATTTCTTGATAGAATTGTCCCCTCTTCTCACTCTTATGACAAACTGCATGTTCAACATGGTCATGATCCCACTAAAGGTGTAGTTGATTTTGGGGGTAAGGATTTCAAAATATTCTTCAAAGTTAGGCTTTCCTTGAAAGTCCCTTCTGTTCAGCAGCCTCCGAATCCCATTGCCAAACTGTAGAATGGCCATGTCTTTATCAAACATGAAATGGAAAGGAAAGGTCTTACAGAAGAGGGAGGTTGGGATCACCAAGGAGGATTGAGGTTTGCAAGGAGACAGAGAAGGTTTTGTGCTTTTCACCTGAACAGAATATAATAAGTAGGGCTGATTCACAAACTCATTACAGTCATTGCGGAAACAAGGAGGCACTAGGGTCACATCCACTTCAGTTTCGTATAATACATGAGCAGCGGCCTTAATAATGCCTGGAAGAATGAGGGAAGTTGTCTTTTTAGGGAAAAAATAGTAAACATTTAAGACATTGGGGTCTTTCTCCAAGCAGAGTATGGACACCTCCTCAAGTCGGCCCTTCTTTTCAGCTCCTTGGCAATGACTACTCTGCTTCAAAAGAGTGCTGAAACTGTTCAAGAAATCTTTGAGGGTCCCTCCAACGACACCTAAGATGTGCTCATCTTCCTCGTAGCATATTTTGAAGAGTTCTTCACCCAGAGATTCTTTGATAATATCCCCTGAAATACCTGGAATGATATGAATTTTTTTATTCCCCTCTATTACAGCAGTGGTAACAAGCTAAAAAAATGCATGTCCTTTTTCAGTTTCTATGCTAAGCAATTTGCCTAACTAAAATCTCAGTTTTTGCTCCAGTTCACAAATATTTGCTAATTCAAATCCATATTGTTTTGAGATTAATAGTAGCATGGAATGACCTAGGAAGCCACAAGAAGCATAATGCCATTGAAGATCCATAAACTGGGACATGTGTTGTCAAAAATGTTACATTTCAAAGATGGACTTTACTTCTTGGTCCACTATTTGGGTTGATTCCCGCAAGTGACTTTAATCCACCAATAATTTATTGAATTTTATATATTTACACAAACTTATAGAAAGCTATATCATCATTTCATGTCTCATCTCCATAGACAACCATATTTTATGTCTGCTGTCACATAAAGTCACATAAAGATGACTTTCAGTGCACTAGGCTATACTGTTGTATTAGATATCATATATTACATATTATATATTATATATTATATATATACACACACACAAATACACACACATGTACATACATTATAGATCATATATGTATGTGTGTACAGATGTATATATATGTATACACATATGTGCATATGCACATTTATACATACATTCACACATATATATGTACCTATGGTTTTACTTTCATCTTACTTTAAATCTCAATTTTGCTTCTATAGCAAACTCCTTTTTTCTTCTTTCTAATTGCTGAGTTTTCTTTTTTCAAACCTTAATTGGCCATTAGTAATTACGTATCAAAGTCTGTGATTAATTTTTAAAGACTCTGCTTCCTAGACAATATTTTTCTTGTTCCTCACATAAATAACATAAATGGGAAAAATATTTTGAATATAGTAGCATGTGGAAACCATTGCTTTATATACATCTAGTCTATTTTATTAAAATATACTAATTCTTAATGATTATGATATTAGAACAATATAACCTTTGGATCAACTTTCCAGATCTAATATTTGATGATTCAATAATTATATTTCCCAGTCACTTAATATCAATTTATACACCATGCTATTACCTGCTGCATTTGCTTGATCTATAATGAATTTTTCAAAATCTTCTTTTTCCAAAGATTTCCTGAAAAACATCACAACATAAATTAGAAATTAGCAAAAGAATGATAAAACCTCTGATTATTTTACAAAGAAATGACCAATGTACAATGTAACATTTCTTTTTTGTATAAGATCATTTAATGATTATCCAGATTAGTGGAAAAGAATATTATAGTAGTATGGATAAACTAGATCAACAGATAACAATAACAACAAGGACATGTCTATAGCATACCTTGTAGTGCTTCAATGAAACAAATTTACTTTAAGTGTTCTTTTTTTATTAAGCTAATATTAAAATCAGCTTTGTAACCCTGATCACTTAGAAGAACAATGTCTCCAAAGAGTGTCAACTGGTAAAGAAAAAAATCCTAACTAGATTTTAAAATTTCAACTCAATGAAGAAGTATAATCTAATTATAAAATCATTGACTTTTAGGTAGAAAGATAGATTTTAGAGATCAAGAATATGAATCTCAGTGGCATTGACTACTCAAGGTCACACAAATTATATGCAGCAGTGTGTGTTGTTTGGAAATCCATGTTCTCTGACTCAAAATTTGGAAATATTTTTACTGTATCATTTTGTACATTATTTAAATTTTGCTAATTTTGTTATTTTCCTTGATAAAATTCATGATCTTATTCTTTTTCAAATTTGAGAAACTGTGTGGGATGCTTTCTGATCTATTTCTATTAAGGTCTGAAGTTTTGAATTTTTTTAAATATTAATCACTAGATAATTTTAATAGGAATTAATATCACTCTAAAATTTGCACAAATAACTCTCAGAATAACACTGAAAGGTAGGTAGTACAAGTATTAGTATCATTCTTGTTTTATAGATGAGGAAACTGAGGCATAAACTATTTAGTGACTATTTATTTAGTCCCATGCTTTTTTGTATACAGGTAAAAGTACTGCTCTATTTGTCCTATTGGCAAGTGACTCTGTATGTTTCAGGATTAGCTAATAAGTTGACTAATTGTGGCCAAAGGTGGTATAATTCTAAAAAAATTTAAATTATATTACAAGTCCTCATTGCAATTGAGGCAACCATTTCAAGCGGTTGCTACAAATTTTCAAATAGGTGTATTTGTTGGTAACTGAAATAATTTCAGTGACAACTGGTATATAAACCAGTTATATACCATATAGACATGTCTCGTGAGAAAAAATCCTTGACATATTATGTTGAAATATCATGCATATGCTTCTTATAACCATTACACAAAATTAAGGGTAAATCCTTATCCATAATGACACATACCAAGTAATTTTAACTCTGAATTATGTCTATGTAACACAAAACCACAGATTGTATCTCTCTATGTTAATATGTCTTTGCTTCCTCTGTCATTTAAGCAGAATTTGTTTGGATTTTTATAGAATGAAGGCATATGTGTGAAAAAAATATGAACCCCATTAAACTCTCAATATCCACAGAAGCATAGATAATTGCAAACATGATATAACATCATAAAAAGGTTTTCTTCTTTCATTCATATTGCATTTGTATTATTCCTATATTCACAGTAATACCGTTAGCATTGAGGAATCATTTATCTGACAAACTCAAGTCAGGACACATTCCAAATCAAAAGGCAAGTAAGCCAAGCAGGTTTTTAAGGAGTGCAGACAAATGTTATAAAGTCCATGCATTAAGAAGTCTGTGAACTTTTTTCACATGAGAGATTTTCAGGCCTTATATCATACCTTATTTGTTTTTTCAGCTCACAACTAAAACTGTAGCTTTGATGATCACAAAAAGTTATCTGGTTCTATTGCTGGAAGCCTGGAATTCAGCTGGTAAGAAATCATGGACTACTCACAAAACATTTATCTCACTCATGGCTAATGAGCACTGACATAATTTATAATAAAATCTTGTTTTTCTTTTAAATTCCATTTTCTTGAATTTCCAGTTTTCAAAATAACCCTGCATCTATAAATAGCTAAATGGGACACATCTAAAAGATGTAATGGATAAAGCTCTGAACCTGTAGTCAAGACTTACTATTTATGTAGCAATGGGGAAGTCATCTTTTCTCTTTCTGCCTCAGTTTCCTGATCTGTAAAAGTAGGGTATAATAGTACCTATCTCTCAGGAGTATTGGGAGGATCAAATGAGATGATATGTATAAAATCTATCAGATAATTAGCATTTATTGCCTTCTATACCTACAAATAATGAGCTAATTTCTGACAAAGAGAATGGCAAAAAACAATCTCTGCTTTCAAGGAGTTTGCTGGATCACTTCCAAGGAGCTAATAAATATTAAACTGCTATATAAAGATTACTATTATTATACTCCAGGAATTTTCACTGGCTTTCCCTCATGCCTAAAACTCTCAATTTTTCTTCCTCTTGATTTTTCCGACTTCCTATAAATCTCAGATAAAGTCTCATCTTCTGCAAAAGGTATTTCCTAGTCATCTTTATTCTTCATATATGTCATCATGCTAAGTCCTAGGGATACAAAGAAATGGGAGAAAATTTGCTGCTTGGGGCCATTTAGCATTAATAAAAATATAGCCATATAGCTTCAGCACAACATAGTAACTTATTTTCATAATGATGACTTTAAGCAAATAGGAAAACTGGGATCAAAATATAGACTATGTTCAAATAGACTTTTTGTTCTTCCTTTTTTTTCTTTCTTTTTATTTTTTGGTTCCAAATTCTTTCCTTCTCTCTATTTCCTCCCTCACTCATTGAGAAGGCACAAAATATGATACCTATTACACATAGGAAGTCATGCAAAGCAAATTTCCACATTAGCTTTGTTGCAAAAAAGCAAGAAAAACAAAGAAAAATTGTTTCACTATGTAATCAGAGTCTATCTGTTCTCTTTCTGAGAAGAGGATAGCATTTTTCATTATGAGTTCATTATCATGGATCACTGTATTAATCAGAGTTGTTTTCACAGTTGATTCTTGTTGCAATATTACTGTTACTGTCTATGTTGTCTTTTGGTTCTGCTCATTTTACTTTGTATCAGTATACATTAGTCTCCATAGGTGTTTGTAAAACCATCACTTTTATTATACTTTCATGCACAATAATAGCCTATCACAATTACATATCATAACTTACTCAGCCATTTCCCAATTGATGGTCATTCCTTCAATTTTTGATTTTTGCTACCACAAAAAGACATGTTATAAATGTTTTTATGCATATGGACCTTTTTCTTTTCACATTAATCTTTTTGAGATAAAGAGCTAGTAATGTAATTTCTGTTTTGAAAAGTATATGCAACTTTATGGCCTTTTGAGCATGGGTTCAAACTGCTTTCCAGAATGGCTGGACCAGTTCACAGTTCTATCAACAGTGTGTTAATGTGCCTATTTCTCCTCATTTCCTCTGACACTTGCCATTTTCCTTTTCTGTTATGTTAGCCAATTTGATAGGTGTGTGGTTATACTTGAGTTTTGATATTCATTTCTCTAATTATTAGTTATATAGAGCATTTTCCCCAATGACTATTGATTGCTTCGGTTTCTTCTTCCAAAAATTGCTATTTATAGCCTTTGACCATTTGTCAAATGGTCAATGGTTTTTATTTTTTATAAATTTGGTTCAGTTCCCTATATATTCAAGAAATAAGACTTTTATCAGAGAAAGTTATTGTAAAATTCCCCCTCCCTCCATTTCCTGCATGCCTTCTAGTTTGGACTGCATTAGTTGAGGCTGCATTCTTCAAATAACATTAGTTTGAAAGTAAAAAAGAATATAAATATACTTTTAAAATAAACAGACAAATTACCATGGATTTATTATCTCATTAATTTGAGTACCGAACTACAAATAGTTCAAATTGTAACCCACCCATGGCTTATTGCCTGTAAGATTCTCATCCATTTTCTCCCTTTATTCACCCATAGGAGATAATGCAACATGCTGCAAACTTTCTTTAGATCTTTTGATATATGGATCTAGCATGGGATAGTATATAGTATCCTTTGCTCTCGTCCACTCCCATTTTCTCTAGTCATATCTTTCAAGTCATGTTTTGAATGATAATGCTTGTGTGCAATGTTTTTTATTCATCATATGCCTATCTTCATGTTTCTCTCCATTGTTTTTGTATGGCCCCAAATTCTGAATCTTACTCAAAATTTGGTCATACTACTGACCAGCAATTTGTCAGTGGAAGGAAAGTGATCATGGATAGTTTACAAAATACATTCTCCATTCATGTCTAGTGGAGAGTTTGCTGCATTTAGAGTAAAAGCTATTTCCAAATTTGTGCCATCTTAGATTCCTAGGTTTTCCAGATAACTTGATATCCACAAGTAGAAAAATAGGAAAAGGGAATCTCCTTAGTATCAAAGACACAATGAATCAGTGACAAAAAAAAATAGATAACTAATCACATAAAAAACAAACAAACATTGGATGACCCTAACAATGTCTAGAAATGACCAGTTTTCTTAGGTAGGTCTGTGTAGCTACAAAAATTGAAGCAAATCCATTTTGTCTGTAGATCTTTATTTTGTCTCTGATTATGTTTGTATTTTAACTCCTGCCCCTGCTTATGATCTTCTTTACTGCTGAAGGATAGTTCTATCTATTAGGGCAGAGTCTTGAGACACAGCTAATTCAAATAAGAGCCTTTCTTGTTACATGCCCCCAATCTTCTTCTCAAATTCCAATAACAAATCTTTTCCCAACAAGAGATATCCTCTTACTCATTGGTCCCCTTTAATTAAAACCTATATAAGTTTTGTCCTTTAAGTTCCTTTGAGAAATCACCACTGGTGCAGGCAGGGCTCTATTACTGGTGAACTTAATATATCCTCATTGGTTCCTACATTGTTGAAACTGATTCTGGTTCTGATTCTGTTTCTAATTTTGATGTGCTCTAACACTGATAATTTTATGCACAAAATCTGAAAAACTTGGAAGACACAACAAGAATAGAAAAGAAATACTTGGATATATTGGAAAATGATTATCATGCAAAAACAGAAGGTATCTATAAATCCCTTTTTTCATATAAAAATCAGGAAGATAAAAGAAGAGTGGTGCAGATTAGACATTGGACTGGTAGTTACAAGTAAAAATGGATACAAACAAATTTGGACACCAACAATAGAAAGAAAATTAGGGATAGACAGAAAATTAAGTAACTACAATCTTGTCAGGAAGAAGGGTGAATTTATGGTGAAATACCTTAATGTATGGTTAAATTTTATAACTGGAGTCAGTAAACTCCAGAATCCAGACTGTGTCACTCATTATCCATCTAAAAAGAAGCAAGTCCCTTATTTTTGCTTAATTTTGTTTTGCTTCTTTGAAAATGGGGATAGCAATTATATTCTACCTAAATCACCAAATTATACTGTCAATTACTTTATAACTGCTGTGTTATTATGATTAAGGTATATTTATTCTGTATGTGGCATTGGGGTGAGGTGGAAAAGAGCTACCTATACAATAACTACAATATTATAAAAATAGCTACAAATGCAGAATATTTCAATAAGTGATTATGCTTAATATATTCTATTAAAGAATGGAGGGCAAGGATGTTATCTTTTTAAAAAAGATTTCCATTAAAATGAAGAAAAAAGGCACAATTCGAAAATTTTAATCTTTTGCTATCCAGAATATCTGAATCACCAGAATAACTCTCCCCAAAAGTATTAGCAGAATTTTCTCAGTAAGTTTTTCAATCTTCTCAATTTCATCTACTTTTTATGTATAGAACACAATGACCTCATTAACAGTTTTAACAGTGTTGTTGGAGTTATATATCTTTCCCATATTTACTAGCTTTGATTTCTACCAACTCAAATGCTAGTTATTCATTTTTGTTTATGTTACAAAGGTTTTAAACTTACCTCTTCTCTTGTATTTTATGCTTTGTCAATGTTCTCTGAAGTGCAAGACACAGTCTTTCATTCTACAAATACAAAAAAACGTTTAGAAATCCTTTCTAAATAGCAATTCAATTGAGGGTATAAAACAAAATTAATGAACCTGCCATTTTCATAAGATGAAACACAAATAGTACTATTTTAGTGACTTGCAGAATCAATTTCTACTACAGAAACTGATAGTCATTTTCTTGTGTGTGTATTTATTTAAAACCTCTTGAAATACCAGGAAGGCATAGATGTGTATTGTGTCCCATAGACTTTGTTCTTATGGATGATCCCATTATCCTTTCCTTTCTGCTCCCTGCCCCTAAAGTGAAACTGGTTCAGTTCCAAAATAAATGTCTATAATATAATCATTTTAAATCTGTTTCTGAGGTATCATTTCACATTATTTCATTATCTTCACTTGGATGCCTTATCTATAGCAACATAGCCCAAAACAAACTCTTTATCTTGAATCATCCCTCAAAAAGCTATATTAAACTGCTTTCTATAATCCCAACAAAAATTGCCACTATTATTCCAGTCTTCCATGATACAACTGTTGGAAATTATCTTTATGAAAAAAAAATACTCTTTATCCTCTTGATCTATTCTGTCACCAAATTTTGTCAAATTGTTCTAAGAAAATACAACTTCTAGCAAGAAACTTTGGGATACTTAAACTCCCACTGTGGAATAAATTTGGATTGTCTAAAAAAGCAAAACAAAATAAAAACCATATATTACAATGAATTTTTTGGTTATACTTAATGAGAAATATCTCTGAGAAAGTCCTACTTCCATACTTCATAATTCCACAGAAGGGACCATGAGACCTTCAATGACATCCTAGGAGAACATTTCTATGGGAAACTGATCTCTATCCAAGGGAAAATGAGTCAAGTAAGTTGTTCGTTGCCTAAGATTTAACTGCTGAGGAGGTTTGAAGGGACTGGCCCCCAGAAAGTGAAATTTTTTTCAGGCACAAAAGACTGTCTACTAAGGCATGGAGGGATTATGATTTGGACAGCAATGAAATCATAGATGAGTAAATATTGAAGGATAAGGATTAAGTAACATCTGAACATTAACACTGTCTCTATTCTTAACTTGTGAAATGAAGACTTGTTCATATTCACATACTTTCCCTAAGTCTTAGAATTAGAGGAACTATATATCTCTAGCTTGGTGTGGCACAAAAAGCAATGAACTTGAAATTCATAGTGAGCTGTTTTCTAATCCTGGCTACAAGATTTTATCAGCTGTATGACTATGAGTAAGTCACTTAAATTCTCTGAATCTTAATTCTCTTCACATCTCAAATGAAGATAATGATATTTAAACTATCTGTCACCCTCACCAGTTGGTTGAAAAAAGTACCCTATAAAGTTGAAAGAATGATACAAATTTAAGTTGTTGATATTCGAATCTTTCCTCTCCTGGTCCCAGGCACTTTCTTAGGAAAGGCAACACACAGCAAAGCTCAGAAAGTAGACTTGCAAGTCAGAAAGAATTAGAATTAAATCATCTCTAAAATTCACTAGTTATGTCACCTTAGGTAAGTCAGAAAGCCATAGTTTCTTTACCTATAAATAGTGATGTTAACACTTTTACCACACACTTCTTGGGTTGTTGTGAGGCTCAAATGAGAAAATGAAGGCAAAGCAATTTATTAATTTTAAGTGCTATATAAATGCCAATTGTATTATCATCCTCATTGTTATCATTCTATATATCTTTCTCTGAATCTCCATGAGTTCCTGTAACATTTATTATCTGTATCACACATTTTGGCACTAAGCCATAAGGTGATAGTGGTTGAAATACTAGGCTTGGAATCAGGAAAATTTGAATTCAAATCCTGCCTCAGAAACTTTCTGGCTGTCAATTTCCTTAACATTTTAATTTTCAGTTTTCTCAACTGTAAAATGGGGATAATTGTAGTACTTACTTCACACAGTTGTGGTGAAAATCAAATGAGGTAATATAGATAGGGCT
Source organism: Antechinus flavipes (assembly GCF_016432865.1). Taxonomy (NCBI): domain Eukaryota; kingdom Metazoa; phylum Chordata; class Mammalia; order Dasyuromorphia; family Dasyuridae; genus Antechinus; species Antechinus flavipes. The sequence continues at coordinate 83,465,440 of NC_067403.1, read as the reverse complement.
CTTTTCAAACTGTAATGCACTCTGTAAATTTTAGATATTATATTATTATACAAAACTTCCATGCACTTATTTCTTAAACTAAGAGCTTTGGAGGCTCTTATATCATATGTATATGATATGATATGACATGATATGAGTATGTCATATACTTTCCTTTTTGTATATTTATCATAGCACCTACATTGGTCACATCCTCCTAGGAACAAGATGTGTTATTTTGAACCAATTAGAACTGTTCTGAAACTCAGTTTTCTTTCCTGTCAAATAAAGAATTTGTATTAGATGATCTCTGAGATTCCTTCGGGTGCTTTTTCCTCCCAGAGGTGGACATAAACAGGATCAAATCCATAACAAAAGGGAATTGTGAAGCAGAATCAGAGCATATCATCAAAAAAATGTATGACTGACAGATAAGGTGGGCAGGCCACCCTGAAAGACTGACAATAACTATTAGTCTGTCTATATGCTCCTCTGATCCCCTGACAATGCCAAAAAGAAAGTAAAAATGGTTCCTACAAGTTGGGTGGATTTCTTGGAGTGAAATTGTAGGAAGAAAAGGAAAAAAACCTGTGATGACTGTGTATTTAAAATCAGCAGGAGTCAGGAATTCAGGTTAGGGGAAAATCTTCAATCTTTATTCTTTGTGGAGATGAAGAAGGATCACGATCACAATGTGAGCAGCTGAGACAAGAAGCCAGCTAGCAGAGATGAAGGGAGATCGCAATAGCAATGTGAGAAGCTGTGAAAGGAACCAGCCAGCAGTCTCTTTCTGCCTCTCTCCTTGCCCCTCTCCCTCCATCCACCAAAATCGTCATTTCCTATACAACACATCAGGACTTGCACAAAGAGTGGGCGGGGGCCATTCTTTCTCCAAACATATATTAATAGAGTATGGTCTCATTACTATTTAGCCTCACGTGCTTGGGACCTCAGTGTATCAACTAGAGCTTCAGCTCATTACAAAAGCCATATAGGACAAGGCAGTTAGATTGCATTGTAGATAGAGCAGTACACCCAGACTTGAGTTCTAATCCAGTCTCAGATACTAGCTTTCTGATTCTGGGCAAGTCTCTGCTTGCCTCATTTTCTCCTCAAATGTAAAATGAAGATAATAACAGCACCTACTTCTCAGGTTGTTGTGAGGATCAAATAAGACCATATTTGTAAAGAATTTTTCACAGTGCCTAAGATATTATAGATGTTATATAAGTGCTATCATCATTATCATCATCATCATCATCATCATCATCATCATCATTACAAGATGAACAGGTAGAGGTGAGATGAGATCTACATCAATGGAGGCACTATTCAGATTAATGAGATCACAGACCCATTTGAGTATTTGAATCTGGTCACAAAAATGGACAAATGAAGGAATGATTATCCATCAATATGATGGATTTGATTTATTTTTTTTTGTCCCATAGATTAGAGATTGGGCTTTGTCAACAGCTTGTATAAATCTGTGAAGGGAGATGCCTCATAAATTTTCAAAAGGAAAGAAATAATGAGTTTTGGAAAAGAATTGGCTCTGGAACCAGAAGATCTGAGCTCAAATCATATCTCTGACATAATTTGTATGAATCTGGGCAAGTTAGTTAACCAGTCTTGGCTTCAGTTAATCTGTAACATAAGAAGTTTGAGATCATTATCCTACTCGTCCCTTTCAGATGTAGATGTATGATACTATAATCCTTTGGGCCATTCCCCACCTTTTGCACTATGTACCCTAGAAGAAGCAGAAACACTCTTTGTACTTCCACTAAGTTACTAAGGTATCTAAGGATCTCAGCAAAATTCTGTATTTCTATGCACTTCACAAAAGTGAAGATGTGACTTTCACTAAGAGCTCAATATGTCATTATGCAGACCATCTCCTATATATAATCAAGGAAGTAACAAGAGCTGGCAATTATTATGGGTTAGTGAGTAGAGTAACTGACTCCAGATCAACAGTCTCCGGTCAAACCAATATATAATCAGAGAGGGTGGAGAAGCTGTTTTTGAAACCCCCTCAGTCCTACAGGGTTCACATTCTGCTCATTGAAGCTTCTGGAAAAAAAGGAAGCTTAAAAAAGAAAATGCAAACACTTTATTTGTAAGAGGGGGAAAAAAGGAGTTTCATTATGTTCTGTTTTGTTTTTTAATGAGATTTATAGATTGATTTTAAATGAATTCATGATCTCGGTCAGCTTCAACAGGCAGAAAATTAAAAGGATAAATATTGTCAAAGAGTCTCTATTCACCTCGGGGAAGATCAATTTGCAAATGCTCTCTGCTAAAGTGTGTAGATACACCCGGCTTCGGCTGGTCTTTCTTTGAGGAAGATTTGCACCGATGTGTTTCTCAGTAACCTCCTGGCAGACGGGCAGGGCTGCCTTGGAACTAGCAGGACGCTCTGTGCTTTCCTCTTCTTGTTCTTCCGAGACATGGCCTTGAGTCAGTAAAGAGAAAGGGCATTCTCCAGTAATCTTAAGGTCTTTCAGCTTGGTGCAGAACATCCTCTGGGCAACTTTGGAGACTACTGACTGCCCCTGCTCCTGGGATGTGCTGTGATCTCCTAACGCGTTAAGTGGAAACTCGGAGCTCCCGACAGACTGACGAATCCGGGGACTTTGATGTCTATTTGCAAAAGAAAGTAGAACAGAGACAAATATTTTCTTATAACTTTCTAGAGAAGGGGAGGAGGGAGAGCAAGTATGAAAGAAGCTTGTCATAAAGACAAAAAATGACGCTTTCAGCTATTCGATTTTAATGTACATTTTATTAAACACAAGGACTTGATTTGATAAGGAACCTAATGAGTTTTTAAATTTAATTTTGGTGGTTGTTTTGTTGTTTGTAAAATCTAATAAAGTTCCAGTGAAGAAAAATGTCCTTGTACTTATATATTTTATTTTTCATAATTATTAAAAATGGAATAAGATATTCCTAATAGTAAAATTTTAGTAGTGAATTCTTTCTCCCCACTTTTATGAAATTTCTTTGATTCTCATCATTTAAAAGACTTTTAAAAGACGTTTGCCAAAAAAAGAGACAGATACATAGAGACTCAGAATGCTCCAGCGCTTAAATGAAGTTCCCCACCAATAGTATATTATATCTCCATGTCATATTTATGATCAACTTCTCCAAAACTCCAAATTCTTATATACTTCAGTCTTCTCTGTAGATGGTTTGTAGTGTATTGTCTTAAAACAATAGCACATCAATTAACTGCACTATTGAATCTCTATCATGTTTCCTATCCTGGGTTCCTGATCTTTTTATTTGAATTGCAATTCTTACAAAAAAGTGTTACACTATTTCCTGTTTTATCTATGTACGTGATCCTCATAAAAATTCAGTAAAATAGACAAGGAAGATATTGCTATCATTCATATGCATATCTGTAAATATTATTTGTAACTATTTATAACATATCTTATTTGTAATACACACACACATATGACTTTAAGTCAAAGTGACTTGTTCAAGAATAGGGCTTTCTACTCTTGACCCCTTTTTGTCCAAGAAATTTTTATGTGACCTTAGATATATATGAATACAAAATAGATATACAAAGCAAACATTTATTGATAATAAATGATAACTTTGTGACCCCCACATTCAATTAGGAGATCCCATATGGTATCACAAACCACAATTTAAGAAGCTTAGTTCTAGATCACATGGGCTAGTAAAGATTTAAGTTAGAACTAGAATCCATGTATTCTGGCTCCTAATCTAGCATGCTTTTCACTACATAGGTTACTCTTTTGGAAAAAAGAAAGTGAGATAAAGATGAAGACAGTATATTCCCTTGTAGAAGATAAGGAAGCAAAATGAAATTACTGTTTGTGATACACACATTGAAATAAAATGTATTCACCTCAATTGAAAATTCCTTTTAGTCATAACTAACTTTTAACTTAGTCTTAAGAATTACACTTTAAATAGATGTTGATTCCATTACTTATATGTTGATTCCTCCACCGTGAATAAGCTCAAAATTGATCTCTTGGAATTTTGACTTCCATAATTGAATGGAGGCAGGTGTCTCCTCAAAAACCTAAACTCAATCTAAACTATGGATATTGAATTCCTTCCAGAGATTTGACAAGTATAATCATAAATGTAAACTTTAGATCTAAGAGTATATGATATAAGATAAGAAGCCAACAGAAAAATAACAAGTGAGGAAGACTTTATATTTAGGAAGGGAAAAAAATGGCAGTTACACAATTTGCAACCACCTTGCATTCTTATGCATATTTCTATAGTGCTATAAAGTCTTAATGCTCTCTACATTAGCTCCTCTCCTAATCTCCAATGTTCTCTTCAACTGTGATCTTTCTCAAGATGGATAGATCAATTTTGAGGAAATTTTAAGATCATTTAATTTTCCACAAACATGTATTTACATTTAGTTCATCACATTCATTTACATTATAAGCATGTATTTACATTTAGTTCATTATACCATGCTTCATCTATTTATTGGCTTCAAAGCTAGATTACTCTTTACAAGCTGAACAAATAAGACATTTTGAATGCAAAGATTTTAACATAAACTACACATTAGTAGGTGTATGTGAAAAACTGACATGGCTCCAAGGGAAACAGTATGCCTATTACTTGAAAAAGTTAGCTCAGTAAATTTACTGATACTACAAAGGAGATGCACAATATTCTTTGAATGCATTGGTCTAGATTGTACACTAATTAAACCCTTTGTACTATGCCAATTAAGAATTCAATTTCAAATATAAAAATTATATTTAATATTAATGGGGATTCAGTTTGATCTTATCCAATTATGGAAATTATGAGATAATGAAAGCAACAAATAATTGAAATTAAAAATATGAAACATAACAGCAAAATGAATAAATATTTGGAAAAGTTTCAAGAAGGTCCTTAAAGGGTCAAAAGTTGATTATTAAATAGTGTATCCTCCTTTTTTCACAAGAAACTCCCCAGTGTAGGTTTGTTATCTAAAAACTTTCACTTCTTTTCTTTTTAATTAAAGCTTTTTATTTACAAAACATATGCATGGATAATTTTTCAACACTGATCCTTGTAAAACCTTCCAAATTTTCCCTTCCTTCCCCTTAACCCCTCTCCCCCAGATGTCAGGTAATCCAATACATGTTAAATATGTTAAAATATATGTTAAATCCAATATATATATACATATATATAAATACTTATACAATTATCTTGCTACATAAGAAAAATTGGATCAAGAAGAAAAAAAAGTGAGAAAGAAAACAAAATGCAAGCAAATAACAACAGAAAGGATGAAACTTCTATCCTCTGTCCACACTCAATTCCCACAGTCCTCTCTCCGCATGTAGATGGCTCTCTTCATCACAAGATGATTAGAAATTGTTATGGGCCAGAACTCTTGTACTTAAAACAAGGATTCTTACAAGATGCTAAGTGGAATTGATAAAGACAATGGTTATCTAGTTTAGCATGGTGATTCATGTTCAGTACATGTACTTAGTACTTAATATAGTTCTACAAGATTCACAGCTATGATGATGTAATTATAATAGAGTATATAACAGCCAGCAGGGAGGATGGATTCATTCCATCGTCCACCTTTGTGGTGTCTGGAAGTTGAAGCACAAGCCTTCAGACTCAGAGATAGATTCATTCTCTTCATGTCATACCACCTTGGTAACTGGCCTCCTGCACTTCCCCCACTGAGAACAAGGCCTGTTTGAAGGCTCCCCAGAAAGTTGCCCAGTCTCAGGCAAGTAGAAAATAAAGAATTTGGACTTTAACACCTGGCCATTCTTGTGGTGATTACGCAACTGAAACAAAGGCTGCTTCAAGACCTCCAAAAAACAAACAAAACATTACAAAAAAGATCTGAATCATCTCATTGTTAGAAAGAGCCACTTCCATCAGAATTGATCATTGTATAATCTTGTTGCCATATGCAGTAATCTCCTGGTCCTGCTCATTTCTCTTAGCATCAGTTCATATTAGTCTCCCCAGGACTCTCTGAAATCATCCTGCTGTTTGTTTTTTATAGTACAATAATATTCCATTACATTCATATACCATAATTTATTCAGCTATTCTCCAATTGATGGACATCCACTCAGTTTCTAGTTTCTTGCCACTACAAAAAGGGCTGCCACAAATATTTTTGCACATGTGGGTCCCATTCCCTCCTTTAAGATCTCTTTGGGAAAAACACTGTTGAATCAAAGGGTATGCACAGTTTGATTACTTTTTGAGCATAGTTCTAAATTGCTCTCCAGAATGGCTGGATCCATTCATAGTTCCAACCACAATGTATCAACGTCCTAGTTTTTTCACAATTCCTCCAGCATTCATCATTATCTTTTCCATCTTAACCAATCTGAGAGGTGTGTACTGGTATCTCAGCATTGTCTTAATTTGCATTTCTCTGATCAATAGTGATTTAGAGCACCTTTTCATATGCCTACAAATGGTTTTAATTTCTTCACCTGAAAATTGTCTGTTCCTATCCTTTGACCATTTATCAATTAGTGAATGGCTTGAATTCTTATAAATTTGAGTCAATTCTCTATATATTTTAGTAAGGAGACCTTTATTAGAACCCTTAAATGTAAAAATGTTTTCCCAATTTACTGTTTCCCTTCTAACCTTGCCTGCATTATTTTTGTTGGTATAAAAACTTTTCAACTTAATATAATCAAAATTATCTATTTGGTGTTCAATAATGAGTTCCAGCTCTTCTTTGGTTACAAATTCCTTCCTTCTCCACAGATCTGAGAGGTAAACTATTCTATACTCAACTTGCTTATAATATCACTCTTTATGTCTAAATTATGGACCCATTTCAACCTTATCTTGGTATAAGGTGTTAAATGTGGGTCAATGCCTAGTTTCTGCCATACTAGTTTCCAATTTTCCCAGCAAAAACTTTCACTTCTTAATGAAAACTAGCAATCACTTTTATCATCATTGGCAAAATCAGATAACACTTCCATTCAACTTTGTTTTTAATATAAAGTAGCCATGGAGGAATGAATAAGTGATCCAAGAAACATTGCAATATAAAGCTAATTCAAGAAACAAACATTAAGTAGCACTCATGAAAAGTTTTTTTTTTTTTTTTAAGAATCCTCATTATCGAATTATCCTTTCTTTTAAGTAATGTCATTATTTCTCTAGTTAAATACAGTATTTTTAGTAACAAATATGAAGATCCAAACTGAGTTAATAACTACTGGATTATTGAAAGCATGCAAATTACTACTCAGCATATCTATTTATTCAGGACGGGCACATGTGAAATCTGTCTCAATGCCATTTGCTAGGTCTCTGTCTTTGTCTAATGCAGGGGAAATGAAGACAAACATATTAGTTCTCTCCCTAAAAATTGCCTAACTTCCAGATGGCCCTTGACTGTTAGGGGCTATGTGGTTTAATATGATAGTAGACAAAGACCTAGATCCTACTACAAAAGCACCAATCTTAGATGTAAAGTTCATTGTACCTTTGAATATATTTATCCAATAAGTCAATAAAATTAAACACAGAGGTGGACAGAATTTCTTAATTTTCAGAAAATATACTCATGGATATTTATAAATTATTACAGATGTCTTCATCTTTTTTTTCTCCCTCATCCTTCAGAGACACAAACTGATTATATCCTTCATCATTATTCGTGTAATACAAAAACAGTAGCAGGCCATTCCTCAAATATATTGGGTGGACTCCATGTAGTAAAATTATGGGAAGTTGAGAAGACACATTTAGACTAAGCAGGTGTGAGGAATCACAATTGGTACTATTGGAGGAGTTAGATACATTACTAATATCATAGACTCAGAGAAACACTAGAAAAAGGCATGTGGTGAAAAGACACAATTTTCTAAAAATGGTAAATGATATATTCTCATGGGAATAAAAATAATAACAACAATAGTAGCTGACTTTACATAGCACTTTAGTCAATCAACAAGCTTTTATGAAGTATTTTTCATATACTAGGTCACTTTATACTTGTAATCTAAAAATATCTCTTCATGACTAGAGCAAAAAGCAGCAGTGATGATGGAAAATAAATGTATGTATATGTATTGATATAAGAAATTATTGGTGATTTAATGATCAGATTGTTGATATTTAAGTTGAAATTGGCTTTCATTTAGTAGGTTTTCCTATTTCAGATTTTCCTTTTTGTATTTGATCAGAAGGTTTTCCAGTTTTATTGCTTTTCTTCAACTCTAAAACATCTTAGAATTCTGGAGAAGGAATGAATTTCAGAAGGTGTCACCTTTCTTTTTTCTGAGCAGCCATTTGGTGCAAGAAAATAACTAGAATGCTGGAGTTGGCATTAGCTGAACCTGAATTGAAATTTTCATCCACTGGATACTTTAGGATCAGTTTCTAAAAAGACATACTAAGGTATGAGGATAAGGTATCCTCATTAGATCTGCTAATGGCCATGTTTACATTCATCACTCAAAAATTTCTCCCTATCTCTCTCTCTCTCTCTATGTATATATATACATATATGTGTATATATATATGTATGTATATATACATACATATACATACATATATGCACATATATGTATTTACATATTCTCAAAAGATCCTAGATATAACTCTAGTAATTATATTTCCCATATAAAAAAATTCTATGGCCTCCCCCAGATTCTCATTAAAGTTATTTTCCTATAACTTAAGATAATTGACGAAGAGGGGGGAAAAAACTGAAAACTACTTTTTGAAAATCATTGCTTATTAAGGAAATATCACATATGTCAATGGATAGCACTTTTTATATTATAAAAATAGAATTATCATAAAGCATAGAGCAGAGACTAATTTTTTTTATTTCATCTTGTTTAATTCTATCTGCTAATACATATTGGGCCAAACAAATGCCATTATTAAAATAATACCCGGAAGGCTTATTTACTTACAGTAAGCTGACACTTAAGCCCTCTTTCTATTCACAAAATGAAATCCATACTTTATACAAAGTAAGAAAGTCTTATGCTGCTTATGTGCCTAACATTTTCTATAAGTCCAATATATTTGAAATTGGTAAAAATTTCAAAAGGATATAATAACAAGATAACTCAAAATTATAAATTTAGAGGATCAGATTTGTAGAACTGGAAAGGTAAATATTCTGAATACTAAGAGATAGTACTACTATAGATCTGTCTTTGTGGATATTTTCTCCAATGATGAGAATCATAACCCATTTATGTTTTCTCATTATATGTAATTCTACTTCATGTTCTTCCATAAATCCTCCAATGAACATCTACTCAATGTACTATAGACCTTCTTCCAGATCTCTATAATACTGTAAGATACCAATGCCACATAATAGATATCCATTGGTTATCTTGCTCCCTCACTATGTGATTGCCCACCTCCTTTTTTGACCACATATATCTGTTCAGTACCTGGAGATCATCCAAACTAAGAATGAAGAAAAGTTCTGAATCTTTGTTACAAGAGGCTAGTTAAGGATATACTGCAACCCATTCAACATGTAAAGGACTCTTGCCATCTGGGGGAAGGGGTGGAGGGAGGGAGGGGAAAAATCGGAACAGAAGTGAATGCAAGGGATAATGCTGTAAAAAATTACCCTGGCATGCATTCTATCAATAAAAAATTAAAAAACAAACAAACAAAAAAAAAAAAAACAAGAGGCTAGTTAAAGGAATTGGAGATAGTCTAGAAAAAAGAAGACTACTGGAGGACATAAGAGCTTTTTCAAGTATCTAAAGAGCTGTCATGCAAAAAAAAAGCATTTAATTTATTCAGTTGGCTTCTAGCAGTAGAATCAGACATAAAAGATGAAAAATACAGAAGGGCATTTAGACTTAATTTTTTTTGGGGGGAAGTCTTTTTAAAAAATTAGAGCTGTCTAAAAATGGGATGGATTACCTGAACAGATGGATATGTTCCCCTTTCTTGATTAGCAGACAGAGAATGCATAGCCACTTGTTGGGAAATCCTTTTCGGGATAGTTTAAACTAGCTGACCACTGAAGTCCCTTTCACCTCTAAAATAATGTAAATGATATCCCATATCTCCCCTCCAAGGAAAATGGGAAATAGTACCACTATCAACAAACAACCAACTAAAGTTCACTGCTCATAAGTTTTAAGTACTTTCTATTATTTTACTTCTTTGTCAATGCAAAGAACATCACAAATAGGTCAAAATATCTGGTAAAGAGGCAGATTGGATATTGGAAAAAGCATCGATAGATATTATGTGCTGGTTCTTAGAAACTCATTAGGGACAAATGAAAACCTCTCTGGGTCTCAGTTTCCTCATTCACGATATCTGAAATCAATCTAAAATTAGAAAGCTGATTGTAGTTCTTTTTGTCAAAACAAATGAATGAGTTCATATGTGTGTGTTGGAGCCGAGAGCATACCAATTAAAAATGATTAATAGCCAGTCTTAAAGGCAAAGAAATCTATACATCTATAACTCTCATATTCTCTTTTTCCTTACCTCTCCTTTATCATTTATACTATCTAAAGCACTTAGCCTTCAGTGGGGGTGCCCTCATTTAAATGTACTCTCTCTAGTCATTAACCTTTTTCAGCAACTCTTCCTTTCCTCAAGACTTGGTGTTTCTAGTTTTCTCTAATTCTTCTACCTGTTTCCATCTGTCAAATACTTTTCCTATGTAATGTTTTTCCTGTGTTCCAAGGTAACAGAAAACTAAGTTTAAAAATGTAGGAATACACTAATAATAAATGGCTTTATACGGTTCTCAAATCTTTTGCCCCCAGATTACTAGGCACCCATGTACATTATTATAACAAGAGTTTTATAAAAAAATAAATTGTTATTTTCGCTGTAATCTATAAACATAGAAAATCTATCTATAACCTCATATGATATTAAAATTTAACAAAAATGTACGAACCAATGTAAATGATTTTGATATAAAATATTTTGGGGCATCAACTGAAAAAAGTATAGATGATAAAATAGACTATGAAACTTCAAAAACATGTCAACAAATTAGATTTTATAATTTCACGTTATGTGGTATATATTATGTTACATTGTATTATATATCATATTTCATTACATTATAGTATATCATGTTACATTATCTCATATACATATTTGTATCATAAAGAATATTCCCTTCTAATACTTCAATTATTTTAAATTTCATTAATGTGTCTATATCCTCAATCCAAAGTAGACTGCAACTCCTTTATAACTCTGATTGATCTTGATATGACCAAATAATGCATCTCTTCATAGATATCCTAATAATTAGTATTTAACAGTTAGCAAGGCTTTTACTCAGACAACAGATGAAAATATGTCATCTGATTTGTTATTAAAACATTTCCAGCTTTATGGAGGACTCAAAAAAGCTTATGTTGTGTTGGTATAATCTTCAAGGACACAGAGTCAACTTCATATAACCATAGATTATCAGAGACATACTTTAGTGAAAGAAAATGAGTATGATATTATTTGAAAATAACATACAAAAATAGTTCTCTTGTTTTAAAAGGTTGCTGACATTGAGATGATATCTAAGTCCTCTTAGAGTTTTAAAATTCCACATTTCTTTAATTTTTCTTCTGTGCGGTTTTATTTTGATTCTCTATTTTTGGAATACTAGAAGAAGAAAGTTTATTTTTACTTCGTTTAAATCAACTAGAGACATAAAGTGGCCATGAAAGATCCTGATTAATGATGTGAGAAATATGATTCTGATTTGCGGATTTATGTCAAAGAAACAATGTTCTCTTAAATTGTTCTTTTATAAGGCAAACCAACATTTATGATGACTATCATTTAACTTGACAGTTGCATTAAAATGGATTTGCTTATAAATTCACTGAGTTCTTGATAGTTTTCTAGAATTGGGAAAATTCTTTGAGTTGTTTATCTACTGTCAGGACATTTCTAAAATGAAATAGAATTAAAAAGGTAGAGAAGAGGGGTTAGTTCTGTAGACTCACAGTAGTTTTAAACTAAGTCAGAGCCTTAGATATATTAATAACTCAGAAAAGCCCTCAAACCTACTTGGTGACTGTAGGAACTGAGAATCTTTTGAGACTAAGCTATATGGAAACTTAGAGAATGGAGATAAATACGTCAAGTTCAGATTTTTTTGGTGTCAACTTTTCCTTTACCTAGCTGTTTTTCTTCAAATAATGTACTATTACCTGGGACATTAAAAGAAAACTTCTTATGAAGAAATATTATTTTTTTCTAATTTCTTAAATGTAAAGTTTCTAAAATCTCTCTCTCTCTTACTCTCTCTCCTCTCTTCTATCTTTTTCTCCTCTCTTCTCCTCCAAACCAATGGAAATATGAAGTGAGAAATGAATAATGCAACCATTTAAGGGATTCATTATTTTCTGTAATTAAGACCTAGCTATGATATTCCTCTTGATTCAGTATGTTCCATTCTTTTTAACTTTGGTTGTCAACTTGTTGCCTTCAACTTTATTAATAGCAGTGCATTACATGACTGCAATATCACTAATTTTTTCACCTTGTGTCATTTCATGTCTTATCTTTTTTTCTTTTTTTATGTTCTTCCTTAGGTATCTGTTCAGCCTGTTTTCAGCACTAATAAGTCCAACACTTTATATTATACCAATAGAGAGAAACAGGAGTTTCTTTTCCTAAGTTTCTTAATAAATAATGTAGTATTGTTTGTACAGAAAGTATAAATTGTCTAGGCAAGTTTAACATTCAACACCACCATTTAAAGTATCTGATGATTACTCCCATTTTATTTCTTTTCTTGTTAACAAATGTATTTTTTGAAAAGTAAAAGTTTTCTGAGTGTGTCTTTTCCTCTGCTGCTTTTATTGTCTTTTCTCTTTTTGAAAAGATTTATTTAAAAAGCAAGTGTTTTATTTTGGTTAAAGCAGAGGAAGAATTAAATTTGTAGGGGAAAGAACAGGAGATTTGTAATTTAATGTTATCCATTCATGTATGGATAGCATTCATGTGACCAAAAAATTGCATCCCTTCATAGTCATCCTAGTAATTAGTATTTTACATTTAGCAAGGCTTGTTCATGTATGGATGGTATTAATTCATAGTTGAGTTACCTTAGGCAAATTATTTCCATGAACTACAGTTTTGTCATTTATGAAATTAATGACATTTCATAATATTATTATAAGGAATATGCAACTAAAGGTAATACAGAAATCTACATTGCCATCATCATCAAAAATCATCCTCAACAGTATTGAGACTTGTGATTTCATTAGTGTTAGGCATTCCCATTAAAGAAACTTCATCTACCAATGCTTTGAAAGTTAACAAGTTGTTTGGGGTGCTAGGAAATTACTTGATGTGTCAAAGGTGAAACTTGAACCTAGGTCTTTCTCACTTGGAGAGCCACTATTTTTTCATTAACAGATGAACTAATAATGCAATTAACTGCTTGCCTCTGGGTGGAGTGGGGAAGGATGTGAAGGGAAGAAAAAAGATGAGATTGCCCAAACACCTTTCTCTCTTATTCTTATTGAAAAAAGATGTATCTAAATTCCTCTTGTTCATAAACACCAATTTTCTCCCACTTTTTCATTCTAATCCTGTTCTGCTTTATGTCTCCTTTAGTTGGAGGTTCAGATATGTTGCAGGGCTATAGCATCTCTGATCCTTTGAGGAGATTTCATGGTTAGGCAAGAGAAGACAATAAATGCACAAGCCTTTTTTCACTTACCAAAAATAACTAAATTTCCCATCTGAAACTTGGAAACAGAAAATAACATCTACATTTCTTTCCAATAATTTATGTACTCCATTTTTGTTTACATTCTTTCAGAAAGAGGCAATCCTGGCATTTCCCCTTTACTAAAGCAAGTATTCTATATTCTACACTACACTGCATTCTACAGAATGAATAGCTACATAAAGACTATGATCAAGCCTTTAATTTTTTCAGAGATAACACTAAAGAAAACCATGCCATTCAATTCTGATTATGTTTCTTATAAGCATTTTTATAGGTAATTGCTTTGTAATTAAAATAACTTCAAGGCTATAAACTAATTAAGCACTATGGAAGGCAATTTCCCCCCAAATATTATTAAACTATGAATACCCCTTGAACTAGTAATACCACTGCTAGGTCTAAACACCAAAGAGACTTTTAAAAAGAAAGAAGAAAGGGGGCAGTAGGTGGCACAGTAGATAGAGCACCAGCTCTGAAGTCAGGAGGACCTGAATTCAAATCTGACCTCAGACACTTTCTAGCTATGTGACTCTGGGCAAGTCACTTAACCCCAATTGCCTCAGGAGAAAAAAAGAAAGCGGGAAAAGGACCCATATGTATGAAAATGTTTATAGCAGCTCTTATTGTGGTAGCAGAGAATGAAATTGAGAGGATAGCAATCAATTGGGGAATGGCTGGACAAATTATAACATATGAATATCATAGAATACCGTTGTGCTGTATGAAATGATGAAAAGGAGGCTTTCGGCAAATCCTGGGAAAACTTACATGAAATGATAAAAAGTGAAGTGAGTAGAACCAGGAGAATGATTTATACAATAACAGCAATATTGTGAAGATAATAAACTTTGAAAGATTTAATAGCTCTGATCAATACAATGACCAACTACAATTCCAAAGAATTCATAAGATATACTATCCATTTCCAGATAGAGAACAGATAGACTATATTTTCTTCTTCTTCTTCTTCTTTTTTTTTTTTTTTTGATATGGCTAATATGAGAATTTGTTTTGCAAGACTATACATATTTATAAGGTTTTGCTATTGCTTTCTCAATAAATATAGGAAGGGAAGAATTCAGTATTGAACAAAAATTGTTGAATAATTTCAAGATTTATAAAATTACATTCAACTTTGGTTACTGGATCAAATAGTAATTTCTAAAATAAAGATTTCTGAAAGATTCTGGGAAAAAGTAACATTCTGAATAATTGAAAGACTGTACTTTTCAAATCCACATCAGATTCAAAGAATATCTAAATGACTCATAATCAAAGTTGTTATCTGGAAATATCTCTCAAATCCCATGTGTGGTGTGACAAAAAGATGGATTTTAGATGTCATCTTTTAGATTTCCCACATACTTTGGACATCACAAAAGTAGAACTCTAGTGTAATATATCCATCAATGATGATAATAATGACAGCATTTTCTTCATATCTAGTCAAAATAAAATTTTAATTCACTATTTCACAGGATCATTTGATAGTGCTACATATCATAGAATACTGTTGTGCTGTATTAAATGATGAAAAGGAGGCTTTTGGCAAATTCTGGGAAAACTTATATGAAATGATAAAAAGTGAAGTGAGCAAAACCAGGAGAACAATTTATACCATAACAGCAATATTGTGAAGATAATAAACTGTCATTGTCTGTCACTGAGAATATCTTTGTGTTTTCTATGCATCTGACCCAAGAAATTTAAACTTTGTATTTTTGAAACATTTGTATTTATTTTATCAAATATTTCTTAGTCATATGTAACAATTCTTAAGAGTCATTTTTTAAAATGTTGAATTCCAAAATCTCTTTATCCTCTTTCATCTCCCCCCAAGATGGCATACAGATTGATATTATCTATATATTGTGAAGACATGCAAAGCTTATTTCAATATTGTCCATATTGCAAAGGAAAACACAGGCCAAAAAAACCAACCAAACAAGAAAAATAGTGAAAGGTTTTTTTTTTTAAAAGCATGCTTCAGTCTGCATTCAAATTTATCAATTCTTTCTCTGGAAGTGGATAGCATTTTTCTTTTTTTTTTTTTATTTTTTATTTTTTTTTTATTTTTTTATTTTTTATTTTTTTTATAATAAATTTTATTTTATTTAATAATAACTTCGCATTGACAGAATCCATGCCAGGATAATTTCTACACGACATTATCCCTTGCAATCACTTATGTTTCGTTTTTTCCCCCTCCCTCCCTCCTCCCCCCCCCCAGGATGGCAGGCAGTCCTATATATGCTAAACATGTTGCAGTATATCCTAGATACAATACATATTTGCAGAACCGAACAGTTCTCTTGTTGCACAGGGAGAATTGGATTCAGAAGGTAAAAATAACTCGGAAGAAAATCAAAAATGCAAATAGTTCACATTCATTTCCCAGTATTCCTTCTTTGGGTGTAGCTGTTTCTGTCCATCATTTCTCCAATGAAACTCAGTTAAGTCTCTTTGTCAGAGAAATCCACTTCCATCAGAATACATCCTCATACAATATCGTTGTCGAAGTGTATAATGATCTCCTGGTTCTGCTCATTTCACTTAGCATCAGTCCATGTAGGTCTCTCCAAGCCTCTCTGTATTCATCCTGCTGGTCATTCCTTACAGAGCAATAATATTCCATAACATTCATATACCACAATTTACCCAGCCATTCTCCAATTGATGGGCATCCATTCATTTTCCAGTTTCTAGCCACTACAAACAGGGCTGCTACAAACATTTTGGCACATACAGGTCCCCTTCCCTTTTTTAGTATCTCTTTGGGGTATAAGCCCAATAGAAACACTGTTGGATCAAAGGGTATGCACAGTTTGATAACTTTTTGGGCATAATTCCAGATCGCTCTCCAGAATGGCTGGATTCGTTCACAACTCCACCAACAATGCATCAATGTCCCCGTTTTCCCGCATCCCCTCCAACATTCATCATTGTTTTTTCCTGTCATCTTAGCCAATCTGACAGGAGTGTAGTGATATCTCAGAGTTGTCTTAATTTGCATTTCTCTGATCAATAGTGATTTGGAACACTCTTTCATGTGAGTGGTAATAGTTTCAATTTCTTCATCTGAAAATTGTCTGTTCATATCCTTTGACCATTTATCAATTGGAGAATGGCTTGATTTTTTATAAATTTGAGTCAGTTCTCTATATATTTTGGAAATGAGGCCTTTATCAGAACCTTTAATTGTAAAGATGTTTTCCCAGTTAGTTACTTCCCTACTAATCTTGTTTGCATTCGTTCTGTTTGTACAAAGGCTTTTTAATTTGATATAATCAAAATTTTCTATTTTGTGATTGGTAATGGTCTCTAGTTCATCTTTGGTCACAAATTTCTTTCTCCTCCACAAGTCTGAGAGATAAACTATCCTATGTTCCTCTAATTTATTTATAATCTCGTTCTTTATGCCTAGGTCATGGACCCATTTTGATCTTATCTTGGTATGTGGTGTTAAGTGTGGGTCCTTGCCTAATTTCTGCCATACTAATTTCCAGTTATCCCAGCAGTTTTTATCAAATAATGAAATCTTATCCCAAAATTTAGAATCTTTGGGTTTGTCAAACACTAGATTGCTATAGTTGACTATTCTGTCTTGTGAACCTAACCTTTTCCACTGATCAACTAATCTATTTCTAAGCCAATACCAGATGGTTTTGGTGACTGCTGCTTTATAATATAATTTTAGATCAGGTACAGCTAGACCACCTTCATTTGATTTTTTTTTCATTAATTCCCTTGAGATTCTCGACTTTTTATTGTTCCATATGAATTTTGTTGTTATTTTTTCTAAATCATTAAAATATTTTCTTGGAAGTCTGATTGGTATAGCACTAAATAAATAGATTAGTTTAGGGAGTATTGTCATCTTTATTATATTTGCTCGGCCTATCCAAGAGCACTTAATATTTTTCCAATTATTTAAGTCTGACTTTATTTGTGTGAAAACTTTTTTGTAATTTTGCTCATATAATTCCTGACTTTCCTTTGGTAGGTAGATTCCCAAATATTTTATGCTATCAACAGTTATTTTGAATGGAATTTCTCTTTGTATCTCTTGCTCTTGGATTTTGTTGGTGGTGTAAGTGGATAGCATTTTTCATTATGGATCCTTTGGAATTGTCTTGGATTATTACCTTAAGCAGAGTGGTTAAATCTTTTATGGTTGACTGGCCTTATAATATTGTTTTTCCTATGTATAATCTTTTTTTGGTTCTTCTCACTTCACTTTGTGTTAGTTCATATAAGTTTTCCCAGGTTTTCCTGAAACCATCCTGCTTATCATTTCTTATACCACAAAAGAATTCCACAGCAATGGCATACCACAACTTAATGGTCACTTAATACTATGTGTTGTCTTATTAATATATTCTACTGATTTATCATTCATTGTATAAGTCATTATCAGATTATTTTGATGATTATCACTTTATAATATACTTTAACAATGATATTACTAAGTCAGATTCTTTAAAATTTTTTTTCATTTATTCCTTTGATATTCTTGGCTTTTTATTTCTCCACGTGAATTTTATTTCTATTTCTTCTAGCTCTGTAAAATAAATCCTTTATAGTTTGATTGAATTGGTATTGAATAATTAATTAACTAAAGCAGAATGTCATTTTTATTATATAAGCTCAGCCTATACAGTAGCAATTAATATTCCTCCAATTGTTTAGATATATCTTTATTTGTGTGGAAAGCATTTTGTGATTCTATTCATATAGTCTCTGGGTTTGTCTTGTCAGGTAAACTATCAAGTATTTAAATCATCTGAAATTAAATGGAATATCTCTTTTTTTTCTTACTGCTATGTTTTGTTGGTAATATATAGAAATGTTGATGATTTATTGGAGTTTCTTTTATATCCTGAAACTTTGATGAAGTTGTTTATTATTTCAACCGATTTTAGTCAATTCTCTAGAGTTTCTAAGTATCCCATCACATCACCTGCAAAGAGTAATAATTTTGTTTTCTCATTGCCTATTTTTATTCCATTTAGCTACCATTGTTATGATAGTATTGAACAGCAGTCTTGATAATAGATATCCTTGCTTCATCCCTGATATTGCTAAGAAGACTTCAAATTTATTCTCATTACAGATAAGCCTTGCTCTTAGTTTTAGATAGATACTACTTATCATTTTAAGGAAGGCTACCTTGATTCTTATGCTTTCTAGTATTTCAATAAGAATGGGTATTATATTTTGTTAGGGTTTTCCTGCATACATTCATATAATTGTGTTTTTTATTATTAATATGGTCAATTATGCTAATAATTTTTATTGGGCTGGTATATAATACAGATTCCCTTTCCCCCCAACTGCCCCAGTTGATACTATGCTTGCAATGGTTTTGTCTTTTTCTGGGTTTGAGTTTTGTTCTCCTCTGTTACCATAATAAATTGTTATGTTTGGGTTCTTTTTCTATTGTTTGCTTATTTTCCCACTCTATTTCTTAATTTTGAACATTATTTTAAAATTGGATTCTTTTCCTGGAACAGTGGAAAGGGTGAAGGACACTATCTCAAACTTCAGAATTTTTCACACAACTATTTTCAAAGTTATTTCCAGGTTTGGGAAGTTTTTGGTGCTTCCAAGATAGCGTGATCTGAGGACAGATATGATTATTGATCTCTGGATCTGTGTTCTGGTTCTTACCTAAGGAGGGCTCTTGATTCTTGGGATTGCAATGGACAATTCTCAGAATTCCTGCTCACTTAGAACTGGAAACAATGTTTTTTTCACAGTCCCTGATCCATTTTGATCAAAATTGATATTATTCCTCATGGCTCCCATTCCCTCTTAACTGAAATTGTTCCTCTCTGTCCTTGCCTTATGACCCAGAAATGTATATAAGTAATGGATTTGTCAAAGATCATCTACACCTACTTCCATTGGTAGCACAGGAGGCACTTTTAATTTTTTCCGGACAACTTTGCAAGGTTTCCTTAACTGTTTTTAATTTAAAAGTTTCTGAAGCTATTACTGCTTTTGTATCTAGCATTTAGTCCCACTACTAGTATTTTAACCATATAGGCTCTCAGCTAGAATCCACCTGCATATCACAGATCACTCTTTCAGACTTCCTAATTTGCCTTGAGACAAAGAAATAGCTGATATTTTGTTGTCTCTGACACTTCAGAATTCAATTTGAATTATGTTATATTAAAGCTGTTTATAGGTGAATGTTGTGAGAACTCATCTGGGTATTTTGTTTATTTTGCATCTTGTCTCTCCATCCCCTTCCACAAGTTCTACTTTGTCTATTTTTCATGGTAAAATTGTGATATATGTAGATCTCTAAAGATATTATTACTCACACTTATCCTCTTACTGACTACATCTTCCATGGTACAGGTTTCAAAGCAAAGTTAATCTTTTAAATGGAATTATTGTAAAGTGAAGATAATATCTTTAAAATAGCATGGTATCTGAAGATAATCATAATTTTAGAAGAATGTTCAATGAATTTAAATAAATAATTTATTTATGTATTTGTGTAAAAGTTGTTTTCACGACAGTTTTCTTTCTTTCTTTCTTTCTTTCTTTCTTTCTTTCTTTCTTTCTTTTTCTTTCTTTCTTTCTTTCTTCCTTTCTTCCTTCCTTTCTTTCTTCCTTTCTTCCTTCCTTCCTTCTTTCCTTCCTTCCTTTTTTCCTTCCTTCCTTCCTTCCTTCCTTCCTTCCTTCCTTCCTTCCTTCCTTCCTGCCTTTCTTTCACTGAGGCAATTGGGGTTAAGTGACTTGCCCAGGGTCACACAGCTAGGAAATGTTAAGGCCAGATTTGAAATCTGGGTTCTCCTGACTTCAGGGCTGGTGTTTTATCTATTGTGCCACCTAGTTGCCCCATCTATGAAAATTCTTATAATTTTCCCTTTCTGTATTTTTTAATAGTTGAAATATAGGTGATACATATGCACAAACACACATAAATATATAATATATTATTTATATTATATATTTATAAATAATATATACATATATAGCTACATAAAACTTACTTTCCTAAGAAAATATTTGATTTTTTAAAAATAACATTTAAAATTAGTCATAATTTTTTTTTAGGTTAAGAACTGGACCTTCAATCAATATGTATATTATGACACATACTGCAAATGGACAATGAGCTGGGTCTAGAATTAAACAGAAATAAAACAGTCTGCATTGTCTTTGGAAAATTGCATGGCCCTTTTAATGACCCCTAGCTTCTCCCTGAAACAAAAGCCTATCATTTTCAAGAATATTCT
Source organism: Antechinus flavipes (assembly GCF_016432865.1). Taxonomy (NCBI): domain Eukaryota; kingdom Metazoa; phylum Chordata; class Mammalia; order Dasyuromorphia; family Dasyuridae; genus Antechinus; species Antechinus flavipes. The sequence continues at coordinate 83,444,467 of NC_067403.1, read as the reverse complement.
GGTAATGAGTATTTAATTGAATGCAATAAGTCACTGAATAGCAGTCTCCAAAGAATTCAAATTGAGAGTCATTCAAAGGGCAGAAGAGAGGCACATGGTAAACAGGAGTAGGTTGCAATACATTAACAATCAGAAACTGTGTAGGAAAATAATTTTAAAGAATTTTATAAGACTATATATCATTTCAAAAGTAAGTCAATTGATCATGTAGTGAGTGTCAAAAATAATGTCTGGATAACCTTCATGCTCCACTGGTATTCAAGCAGTGTCAGAGACTTTTGGAAAAATCCCCCATTTGTTGAGTGAAATGCCTATTCAGTATTTATGGGAGGACGAGGCATGGGAGAAAGGCTAGAGGAGAAGCCATGGAGAAATTGTGGTCTCCCACATTAATGAGATCACACACTCATCAAAACACCAAATTATTTGATTTTTAATATTTTTCTTATTTACATAATTTTGTTTTAGTAGTTATTTAGTGTTGTGGAAGTTATCAGGTTTTGTGGAAAAGGCACTGGATTTGGGTTTCAAATATGTGTCCTTTAATCTCACTTTTTTCATCCACTAGTTCTTTCTCCATTTCAAAGTGATTATAAGTATACAAATAAGACCTATGTAAAGAAACTGGCTATTTGCAAAGCAGTAGCTTAGTTATGGTTTGTATGTATGGTTTGTATGTAAATTCTGTGTCTACCCCAATCACAGGTATAATAATAAGATAATGTAAGCACAAGAATTAAATATATCTCTAAGGCATACAATGAAAATTAGAGCACAGAATAAGCATCCTTTATTTTATTAATGCTCTTTTCTCTGATTTATCTTTTGATAAATACATGGACAACAAGACAAGAAATCTGTATTTTTGACCTAGTAATGCCATTAATTAACTGGATGATATTAGGCAATTCACAGAACATTTATAGATTCATTTTTTACATATGGAAAATCAATGGGCTGGGCTAGATTATCTCTACCTCTAACATTCTGTAATTCTATTCCAAACCCAAAGGACTAATCTAAAAAACCTTCCTTTGGATGATTTCTTTGGGTTTGATCTCTTGCCTGCCTTAAAATAGATTAATCAATTTAAAAATTAAGCGCCTACTATATGCCAGGCACTATGCTATGCAATGAGGATAAAAAGAGACAAACAACAGTCCCTGCCTTCAATGAGCTTACAGCTTAATGACAAATCCAAATTATTTCTTTGGATCTTCAGAGATTTGTGCTGTCAGTCTATCCTAGCCTTTCATAGCCAGTCCACCATATGCCATTTACAATCTGGTATGACATTTAAAAAAAGGCAAAATTAATTTGTTTAATTTTGTGTCATCAAAAGCCAACACAATCTAGAACTATTAAGCTAATAAAATTTAGCTTAAAAATTATGAAAGATGGTGAGAAATGTTTGTAAAATCACCTTTATTTTAAAAAATGTTTACTATTTTTTTGTTTTTAAAGACTGGCTCTCCCTATCTTGCACAGGTTGGAAGTGTAGGGGTTACTGATAAGTCCAATCCTATTATTGATCAGCGGAGTTTTGACCCCTCCATTTTTGACCTGGTTGGATTGACCATTTTAGCCAACATGGTAGTCCTGAGGGGGTTATTATGAGAGCCTTCTTGAGGGTTCACTATAATAATGCTTCAATTTTTGTTGTCCAGTTCTTTTTGATCATGTCCTATTCGTTGTGACCCTATTTGGAGTACTGGAGTAGTTTGTCATTTCCTTTTCCATTCATTTCATAGATGAGGAACTGAGGTAAATAGGGTTAAATGATGTGCCCAGGGTCACACACCTAAAAAGTGTCTGAGGCCAGATTCGAACTCAGGAAGATATTTTCTCTGCAGGTACAATTGCTCTATTCATTTTGCCACTTACCCTCCCTAATGCTTTAATATAGACACTCTACCAGAATAGCCCACAACTCAGAATATCAGCTTCAATCTCCCCAGTAGTTAGAATTATAGGAGAGTGCTATTATAATATGTTTACTATATATATATATATGACAAAGAACTGTTGTTTTTGTTTTTAATAATTTAAACTTTTAAAAGTCTTGACTCAAACAATTCTATGGTATTATACGGATCCTAATTGCCAATTTACAGATGGAACAGACCTTTGTTTACCATTACCAAATGTTTCTTTTTCCTATTAAGACATTAAATATGGAATTCTAAAATATAATTTTTGATTAAATGAATTTAATAGAACTTTTTTGTACCTAAAGAATGTCTTTTTTAAGTTTTATTTTATTTTCAGTTCCAGATTCTCTTCTTTCCTGGTTTCCTTCCCATTAAGAAGAGTAAAAAAAAATTAATTACACATTTGTAGCATGAAGCAAATCAAAGAATATTAGCTTTTCAGTACTTGTTACTCATAAATTATTTGGTTTCCAACAATGAACTTTGTCAAAACCAGTAACAAAATACAATTGGTGGGGATAGCTAGATGACATAGTTGATACGAGTGCCGTCTCTGAAGTCAGGAGGATCTGAGTTCAAATCTGGTCTCAAACATTTAAAACTTCCTAGCTGTGTGATCCTGGGCAAGTCATTTAACCCCAAATGCCTCAGCAAAGAAGAGTGCAATTGATGGCATTCAATTCTGTTACTTCCATGTTTCTTATTCTAACTATATTTTGTTGGTAGTTAATTTTTCAGCCTATGTAAATTTCTCTTAAACATGACTCCTTTCCAGGACAGTAGTGCAAAGATAGTGTATGAACTGAGAATTCACATTTGAGAAATTTGAGAAATCACAATTCAAATTCAGCCATAATTAATGGAAATATAAATGCTATTTATAGTTAATAATTACTTCTCCTTGCAATACTCCTACAAGCAATATCAGAAAATAGAGATATTCAAAATAGATCTTTTATTTCTCTTAGTATTCTAGAAGACAACTTTATAATCATATTCTTTCAATATTAGGAAGAAGATTTGTAATGTTGAAGCATGATGATGACCATTTTAAACAAAGGTGACAGCACATTGTGCCATTGACTTCAAGGACAAATGAATTTCAATGAAACTAGAAGATACTGGAACAAAATGGATTTTATGTCACAATGTACCTTGTACATATTCAATGAATGTTGACTGATAACAAGAAGAATGGAAATTAGATAATCCTGGAATGTTAATAGGAATATACAAGGACATCTAACAGATCAAGACTCAAAACATGAGATGAATTAGATTAGTTGGTTTAAAAGTTTTGTTCATTTTATACTTAAAAAAAAAAAAGTAGAAGTTTGTATGGTAGGAGGCTAAAATAATTATTTCATCATTAATGATTCATTGTTTCATGTTACTTAATTTTCCTATAACATCTACTAGCTAACCACTCATGTCAAATCTCTAAATATCACATAGGAAATTGGGGGCAATCTTTTTAAAATTGGGGGAGTCTTTTTAAAGTGGCTAATGTGGGGGGATGATGAAACAATTTGTGAGTGAAATGGGTTATTACTAAAGAAACAATTGCTGTTCACACACATTTAATATATATCTACTACTGTTTTAAGACTCTAAATTAGGGTCTTATGCATACAATTACAAAAAAAAAGGACAAACTATCCTTGGCATTTTAGAGTTTACATTTTAATAACTGATTAAACTAGTAAGAAAAAGTAATAAATTACAAGATCATTTGCAAAGGGAGGGTATACTAACAACTGTAGGTATTAGGAATGGAGATGCCATAGGAGATAGAATATGAGCTTGGCCTCGAAGGAAACAAATAATTCTAAGAGACTGAAGTACAGTGGAATGAGGAAAATAATGGTACATTTTTTTAGACTTCTTTTCACCATATCTTGTTTAAAAAAAAAAAAAAAACATTTTTCTCTTACCCTTTCCACTCAGTTCTCCTCGCCAACTCTGCCAATCACCATGAGATTTCAGAATTCTAAAGATCTCAGAACTATTTACAATATTGTAAAATAATTGTCTGGTCTTGCAGGAAATTAAAAGAAAACATCTTTAAGATGTACAACAACGAAGAACTTCCTATTCTTAGAGATAAAGAGTATGAATTTTTACTCACAGGTTCTATACATAAAGCCAAAAGATTGTCTAAGGAAATATTTAAAAATAATCTTACATTATGAAAGGAAAAATGTGACAATGTGTTATTTTTGGTTTTTGGAAATGATAAGTGTATTTTTAATGCTCTGAAGTATGAATTGACATATTTGATACTTTTTCATGAACACTGCTCTTTATAGACATTTCAACTTAAATAACAGAGGTAAAAAGTCCTTATCAGTCAATCAAAAAAGCATTTGTTAAATGATTATTGTGTGTCCGACATTGTAAATGTAGAGAGAACCCCATGGATGGAGAGGTTCCATCAGGAGAATTGTTCCCCCAAATGTAGCATGGAGGGTGTCACTGTACAGCTTGAAGTCACACTGTGTAGGGAGAAAGAAAAAAAACTTTAGACTTTACTTACCCTACTCTTCTCTAAGTGAAACTGATTCCTACCAAGAGAAGTGAGAAGTTGAGACAGAAGGCCACTCTCTGTTCCTCAGAGAAATAAGGTACCAGGCTAGAATAGAAACTATCTATTCCCTTAATACCATGAATTTGGGGGATATGTTCAGATTCAATCTATTTCTTATTGTTGTTGTTATTAGAAAGAAGCAGAATCCTAAGCTCTTGACATCTCTCCCACTAAATACCATTTCTACAATGAACACATATAGTGAGTAGCCAAAAAACCCATTTATTTAGATTATATCAAAATAGAAATAGAATTGTAATAGAATTACAAATAGAATAGAAATGGAATTGTAACAAAATAGAAATAAAAGAAGCCATACATAAAAGATGATATAGAGTTAAGAGCTCTCCCACTGGGAATAAGATAACTCAGTTTAATCAAGAAAAAGAGTTCTAGATCTTATCCACAGGGAAACTCCCTGATGTCTCTAGTATAGTAAACTAAGGATGAGGACAGGATGGAGACTGTCTTCTTAGAGTCTTTTCCTTCAGCAATCTTAAATAGAGTTGGCTTCTCCCATTCTCCCCATGGAAGATAGAAGCCAGAAGAGCTCAAAGCAATTCAAAGCTTAAATAAGAATGAACAAGGTTGGTGCTCTCTTTCTCTTGTAAACTCCAGCCCACCCCTCATGCAAAGAAGGACATTCATCTCCTCTACTAAGGAGAATCCCATACTGATGAATTTTGGGATTGGGTGTTACAGTAGTTAACTCTAGGTTTACAAAAGCAATGGAAGTGTTGACCAATTAAGGTCAGGTCTGGAGCATGAACATTTGGAGAACCTGATTCTGTAAACTTGTGATGACATGAAATGGAGGTGTCCAACTCTACATTGCAAAATTTCTGTGTGATTGCTGGCTGTTGAAGAAAAGACTTTTTGTTTGGCTTTTGAGGCAGACTGCTTTTGAATACAAAAGGCATTAACACATCAAATCTGATATCACTTTCCTAGTGTGATGGAGGAAAGAAGCGTTGTAAAAATGCTGTAAAGACAGTTCTAAGACCTTCCCCACTTGAGCCAACATGAGTCCTTTGAATACATTGCCCTGCTTTTCATTGTGTCTATTTTTTCCTTCTCTTAAGTGGAGGGTTAAATGGTTATAATCCTATGAGTTTCAAAAGGTCAGAAGAAAATGTTCAGAAGCAGCTGAGTTTGTGATGTCATCATAGCCATGAGGGACAACCTGTTTCATATAGTTCCTTAATGGATCAACTTGGTAGCTGAGATGTTGTGACCTGTTAGCAAAGGAGTGTCTTATTTATCAGCTATGCCATATTTGGAAGCAAATGTTATGTAATAAGTTTCATCCCATTCTCCCAAGGGACCATTGATACCAGAGCGGAAAAGGTAACCCCTTGGAGAGGAAGGTTGTATATGTATTTCTATTCTTGCTATATTTTTCTCAGTAAATATCCCTTCATAAAATCTGTGGTATTAATTGTATTAGTGATATAAGAGGGGATGTCAATAGTGGGATGCTAATGATTGGATCAATCAGTGATACAGAGAAGATGATAATTGTAACTGGAAATTGATATTGGAGAAAATACACTTGAATGGGGGGGGGAGAGACTCTAGTTCACAGAATTAGGGAATTTTCTATAAACCATGTTCCTAGAAGATTTAAGATACAGCATATGATCCTTTCCTTAAAAAGAAATGTAAATTTCATGAACATACATATGTACACAAAAAAAATTGCAAATGGATACTAAGTGGATTCATTTGGCCAGACTATACTTATTTGTTATAGCTGTATTTAATTGGATGGTAAGGTTAGCAACAATAATACCAAAAAAAGAGGGCTATGATAGCAGTTGACAAAATTAATATAAGAGAATAATATAATGTAATATAAAAGAATATAAGATTTTTGAAGAATGTTTTAAAGGAAGAACAAAAAAGCAAGACATTTTTATTAGTAAGTTGTATCTTATTATATACTTTTAAAAAGAGAAGCAAGTAGTCTGAAATGGAGATTCATGGTTTTGTTATCTGTTGTTGCCCTCTTTTGGGATATTAAATTGAGAATTTTTTTATAAGAAATCATTTGGAAAAGACAGTTTCAATTGAATGGTAACAAGAAAAGTTAACTAACTCGCAAATAGCTTAGAAGATGGTGAGAAGAAAGTAAAATGAAAGAAATGGCTACATCAAGTGTGACACATTTTTAAGTAAGTTTAGCTGTGATGATGAGCAAGATAACCAGTATTATGGTTTTCTTTTAAGACGGAGAGAAACGTGCATGTATCAGACAAAATTCATGTTTTTTATAACATGGAACATATTTTGCTATGCATTTCAGTATTCTATGTATTATTGCTACTTAATCATGTCTCTTTATCATGAAAGCAGTGTTGATATGCATGCTGGTGTGTAAAATTTTTTAAAGTTAAAAAGATACTTTTATCTGTTTTCCTCCCTTCCAACCCCACACTAGAAAAGGTCAACATTTCATATCTACATGTGTGTATATGTAGAGAGAGACAGACAGCAATAAAGGGAAATCGAGAGACTGACAGAGGAGAGAAAAGAGAAAAAGAGAGAGAAAGAGGAGAGAGACATAGAAAGGGAGAGAGAATACTATATAATACATAATTCCATATATATATAATCTTCCTTTGCAGATGGATAGAATCCTCTTTCATATGTCCTTTGTAGTTGATTTGATTATTCATATAATTCAGAATAGTTTAGTCAGTCACAGTTACTCATAAAACAATATTGCTATTACTATATACAATGTTCTTTCAGCTTTGCTCATTTCACTCATAATTATTTTGTACAAGTCTTTCCATGTTTTTCTAAAATCAGCCTATTCATCATTTGTTATAGCACAGCAGTATTCCATCATAATCACAACTTATTTAGTCATTCCCCAATTGATGGGCATTTTCTTAATTTACAATTCTTTTCCAGCACAAAAAGAGCTTCTATAAATATTGCATTTTTTTTTCCCTCAATCACAGTGTGAAAGATACCTAATGGTGGTATTATTTGGTCAATGGGTATACATAGATTTATAACTCCTTGGGTTAATGATATGTAATATTTAGAGGCTATAAACTCCTCTGACATATTCTTTGTGTATGTGTCATGTTACATGGGACCTATACAGTTAGTTATTATGTGTATCTAAGAAAAAAATAGCATACACACTTAGTTGGATATAGAACTCTATCCTACCCTATAAAGAAGTAAAAATGAATAGGGATAATAGAAAGGGCAGGAGGGACTACTAAAATGGAAGGTATATTAGGGAAGAGGGTGATCAGAAGTAAAACACTTGGGAGGAGAGAAAAGAGTGGGGGATAAGAGAAAGGGGATAAAGAAACAAAAAATAGCAGGAGGGAAACACATGGTTAGTATAAATATAAATGTGAATGGAATGAGCTCACACATAAAATGGAAGCAGATAGCAGAATGGATTAAAAAACAGAATGCAAAAAAAGCAGAGATAGATTATGATCTCAGACAAGCAAAAAGCACAAATGGATCTAATTAAAAGAGAAAAAGAAGGAGACTATATCTTGCTGAAAGGTACCATAGACAATGAAGTCATATTACTATTAAACATATATGCACCAAATGATATATCATCTACATTTTTGAAAAAGTTGAATGAGTTACAGGAGGAACCTCAACTTTCCCCTCACACAACAAGATAAATCAAACCCAAAATAAATAAGAATGTAGCTAAGGAGGTGAATAAAATTCTAGAAAAGTTGGATATTGTAGTACTTTGGAGAAAATTAAATAAGATTAGAAAGGAATATATATTTTCACAGCAGTACATGGTACTTACACAAAAGTTGACCATCTACTAGGAATTAAAAACCTTACAACCAGATGCAGCAAAAGCAGAAATAGTAAGCACATTGGTTTTAGGTCATAATGCAATAAAAATTATACTGATAATGTATGATGGAAAAACAGTTTAAAAACTCATTGGAAATAAAATACAACAATCCTTAAAAAACAAGAAGGTCAAGAACAAACCATAGAAATAACCAATAATTTTATTACAGAAAATGACAAGGAGACAATACATCAAAATTTATGAGATTCAGCCAAAGTGGTATTAAGAAGACAATTTATATCTAATTTTTACATCAATAAAATGGAAAAAAGTGGCTCAATGAATTTAGTGTGCAATAAAAAAGCATAGAAGACAGACAAATTTAAAATCCCCAATTCAATACTAAATTGGAAATTCTGAAAAACTGTGACAGAAATATGTAAATATGACAGAAAAGTAAAATATTGGATGTTGGAGAGGATGTGGGATAACTGGGACATTCATACTTTGTTGGTGGAGTTGTGAACTGATCCAACAGTTCTGGAGAGAAATTTGGAACTATGCCCAAAGGGCTATAGAACTGTTTTTACCTTTTGATTCAGCAATACCACTGCTAGGTTTATATTCCAAGAACATCCAAAAAAAGGGAAAAGAATCTATTTGCACAAAAATATTTATGTCAGCTCTTTTTGTGGTGGCAAAATATTTGAAATGGAGGAGATGTCCATCAATTGGAGAATAGCTAAAAAATGACAAGCAGATGATTTTTTTTAATATTGCTTTTTATTTTCAAAATACATGCACATATAGTTTTCAATATTCACTCTTGCAAAACCTTTTGTTCCAAATCTTTTTTCCTCCCTTCCCCATCTCCTCTCCCAGATAGCAAGCAATGCAATATATGCCAAACATGTGCAATTTTTCTATACATATTTCCACAATTATCATACAAACAGATGATTTTAGAAAAACTTAAAAAGATTAACATGAACTGATGCATAATGAAGTGAACAGAGCCAGCAGAATGCTGTACACAATATTAGCAATATTGTTTGATGAAGAACTATGAATAATTTAGGTATTCTCAGCAATACAATGATCCAAGATAATCCCAAAGGACTAATGATGAAGCATGCTATTTTTCTTTCTTCCTTCTTTCCCTCTTTCCTTCCTTCCTTCCTTTTTTCTTTTATTATCTTTTTGTATCTTGTACAAAATGACTAATACAGAAATATTTTATGTAATTGCATATGTATAAATGGATCCAATTGCTTATCATCTCAGGAAGAAAGTGAGAAGGGAGAAAGGGAAGGATAGAATTTACAACTCAAGACATTAAGTAAAAACGTTTTTAAAAATTTTTTAAAGATATATAGCAAATGTCATATTAAAAGCATACTATAGTTTGTGCTAAATCTGTTACCTGTATTGACAATAGGAATTATGAAATGCTAACACCTATATGCTGTTTTACATAGCTATTGTTTTTTTTTTCCCCAAGTGATTTGTAAAGATACAAGAGTATACTCCATTTGATTTCAATAAATTTCAGGGTCATGAAGGACAGTGGCTTTGAGGGGTAAAGGATAAGCCTTTTCTTTTTATTATTATAATTATTAAAGCTTTTTATTTACTAAGTATATGCATGGGTAATTTTTCCAACATTGACCCTTGCATATATAACCTTTTGTTCCAAAATTTCCCCTCCTTCCCCCCACCCCTCCCCTACATGTAGTCTAATACATGTTAAATATGTTGAAATACAAGTTAGGTTCAATATATGTATTCATATTTATAAAGTTATCTTGTTGCATAAGAAAAATCAGATCAAGAAGGTAGAAAAAGAAAAACTGAAAAAGAAAACAAAATGCAAGCAAGTAACAATAGAGAGAGTGAGAATGCTATGTTATGTTCTGGACTCTGCTCCCATGGTTCAATGTGTGGGTGTAGAAAACAGAGTGGCTCTCTTCATTACTGCACAAGTGGAATTGTTTTGAATCATCTCAATGTTGAAGAGAGCCACATCAATCAGAATTGGTTGTCATATAGTTTTGGGTTGCCAAAGGATAAGCCTTGTCAAATGCAAAGAAAATGTTCCACATTAAAAAAAATCTAAAAATTTTAGAACTCAACTGTTTATAAAGATGCTAGCTACATAATGAACTTACTCCAGGTCGCACACTACTTCAACAAGTTTGTTCCTGTCTATTCAGCTTCATAAAGTCCCAAAAGCAGGATGGGAATTGTAATCTCATTGATAATTTTAAGCAAAGTGGGAGTCCAAAACTGTGAAAAGCTACCTTAAAATCAGAAGAATTGTCCAACAGCAAAGAGTGGAACTCTTTCATCTTTCCTTAAATGGGGCAAACACTCAGAAATATAGTTTTTGGGAAAATGGAAGATGATGTCCATTTTAGGCTGTCACTTGCCCTTTCTAAAAGGAGCACTGCAGCACTTCAAATGTAGAATACTGTAACACCCCCAGCCAAGCCAGAGGTTAAGTGTGTTGAAATTGTGTCTTAATTTCCCCTCAATCATCTCATCAGTTAATACAATAAGTAGGTATATAAATATCTAGGATAAGATAATAATTCTATAAATAGGAATTAAGAGGCTAAAGGGAAACATAGAAGCCTCTTGGGGGGGGGGGGAACTGCTGAACTGATTAAGACCACATCCAGAGACAACATGTGAAATTAGGAAAAGATAGCTTGTTACTAATATAATGGCCCCTCTACTCCAGTAACAGCTCCTGGTTCTGAAAGCTGCAGATAAGCTCCAGACAGGCAGAGTAAAACCAGAAATGCATGCAACTAATTAGAAATTTCTAAAATTGCAATAACTGTGAAATTATATTAATTTGTTAATTAATCAGTATGTTAATGAATAAATCCTAAAGTGAGCTGAAAAATAGGCTGTCCCCTTCACTATAACCCTATAGAAATAGTATTCCCAAACTGTGCTCCCCAAGCTCTCCTTCACTTTGCCACAGGTCTATACTGCTTTAGTGCTTCCAACTGTAATCCAGTTATGTAAGTGACTCTATGTGCTCTTCTCTCTTTTCCATCTCTTTCCAGCATTGTCTGTCTCCTTCTCCCACTGCCTTTTTTACTGGACTTATATGAACCATTTGCCTCTATTCCTTTTGTAACCCTCTGGTCTCTGTATTTTCTACCTTGTAAAAATGTGATTGATACATCTTCCCCACGACCATTGCTATCCCTGACAGTGGTCAGGAGACCACTTTATGGTTCCCTTCTTTAGACATGAATTAAAATCCCCAGGCCTGGGACTTTTTGTTCATGGTCACACCTTTCAATGAGTGAGCAGGGTAAAATGAACCCATTGAGAGAAACCAAGGGCACAAGGACACATAAAGTCCTTCAGGCAGGGACCTCCCCTCATTGTAGGGTCATGAGAGAATACTGAATACAGGGAAGGGTGGAGCTCCCCATTCAAATGGGAGCCTAGGGAATCCAGTAGGGAATCCAGTTGTGAAGCTTCATCTTATGAAAGACAAGTAACTGAGCAATCTGCTAGCCCAGCTGGAGCAGCTGCTTTTCTGTGGCTGAGCAACATGTCTAGTCCTGCATGGCAGTAGCTAAACTTTGTATGGATCCAACTTTCTGGACCTGTGTAATCCAGCCCAGCAGTAAATTAATCTATTGAAACACCTACCCTACAGAATACAGCTTATCCTAGTAGTGAAGTATCTCACTTATCACTGCAAATTTTAAGAGGGAATTTTCAAAAAAGAAAAGACATCAAGGTTTTTTATAGTTCCAGTGTTGGGAATTGCTTTGGTCACATTTGCTCCCTGTATAAATGTTCATTACCATTTTTACTAAAAGTTTCTGTTTGCTTCTCCTCCTATAGAATCTGCGTGTATTTGTGGAAAGGTACACGCCGGTATTTTTGGGAAGAGATTTGTATCTATTCTTTTTGCCATGCCATTCAAGTTAATGCTTTTTATAAAAAATTGAGTCTACTGGCAGAGGAAAGAAAGTCACTAAAGACCTCACACTTATGAGGTCTTATGAGCTACAATATTAAGAGGATTGCCACCCACAATTATCCCTAGAATCCAAAATCTACCAATATCAGTGTAAGTTAGGAGGAGGGATCTACACAAAGCAAACTGAACTTTTTCACATTCTTTAATCTCATACAGAGTGATCCTGACTCAATATATTCAGTGTTTTGGTAACGACTTCTTTGTCATCTCTGTCATCTATAAAACTTCCTCAATCTTTAAAGACTCATCTTCTTCATGAAGATTATTTTCATTTATTTTCCTGGTAGAAGATCTATTTCCCTCTTAAAACTCTGTTGTCATTATGACTTCTCCAATATACTTACCATATAATCATTTGTCTAAGCCTCTTAGGCTACCCATAAAATCTCATTTTTTTCCTGAATTCCATCTTTACCTTGTGCCCTCAAAATGAGTGTGACTTCAAACAAACTGAGAAGACCTGGGAAAGATCTTAATTTAGAAGGGCAGTGTTACCTTACCCACTGTATGCTGGTCCACTGACAATCTTCCTGACTTGTCTTGCCACTAGACTTGAATGACTTTGAAGGAGAGAGTGAGTCCTCTTTGAGAATGAAGGGTAAACAACAACAATCTTTTCTCTTGCACCTCTATTCCTGTATTCCCCTCTTCTCTCATAAGTAAAAATTTATTCATATTTTTATGTATTTTGAACATCATTTCTTCTTACCTCTTCTAGGCTTTTAATTTATAATTTTTCCCTCCATCATTAGAATGATTACTTTTCCATGGGGCTTATTTTCTTTCTCTTTCTAATTTAATTCAGTTCATTTTAACAGATATTTATTAAGAACCAATAAATTCAAAAACATGCTGAAAATAGTGACTGTCTTATAGGAGCTTACATACTCTGATTTCTACTGGACTAATTTTTTTCACCCAATATATCTTCTAATTATTTCTTATCCCTTTCACTGACAAATTTAATTGGTTTACATTTGCTGTCTCTATTGATATACATGAAATTTAACCTCTATTATGACTGGTGTAACATTTTAAGATCAATAATGACTCATTTAAATCTAATATAATGACTCATTAAAATTATTAAATCTAATATTTCAGGAAAAAAATTGATTATGTTGTAAATGGTCCCCCAAAGAAAAGGGGGAAAGACTTCAGACCAATATAGATTTGTAATTGAAATTTATTACTTAAAGACTAATAGGGGCAGTTAGGTAATTCAGTGGATAGACCACCAGCCCTGCTGAGTTCAAATCTGGACTCAAGACACTTATTAGGTCTATGACCCTGGGCAAGTCACTAGCAAGACTAGAAAGACATATAATTGCTTCTTATACAAAAACAATAAAAAATTAATTAACTCCAGTATTACATAATATTAGCAAGAAATAAAGTAGGCAATCCAACCATTCTGGAGATCAATATGCCACTATGCCCACACTATCAAACTGTGCATACCCTTTGATTCTGCAGTGTCTCTACTGGGCTTGTAGCCCAAAGAGATCATAAAAAAAGGAAAAGGATTCACATGTGCAAAAATGTTTGTAGCAGCCCTTTTATAGTAGCAAGAAACTGAAAATGCAGTGGATGCCCATCAGTTGGAGAATGGCTGAATTAGTTATGATATATGAATGTTATAGAATATCATTGTTCTATAAGAAACTATCAGTTGGATGATTTCAGAAAGGCTTGGAAAGACTTATAGGAACTGATGCTAAGTGAAATGAGCAGAACCAGGAGATCATAGTACACAGCAACAGCAAGATTATATACAATGATCAATTCTGATGGACATGGCTCTTTTCAATAATGAGATGATTCAGGCCAGTTCCAGTGGTCTTATAATGGAGAGAGCCATCTGCACTCAGAGAGAGGACTGTGGAGACTGAGTGTGGATAACCACATAGTACTTTCACTTTTTTGTGGTTTGCTTGCATATTGTTTTATTGTTTTGTTTCTCATTTTTTCCCTTTTTGATCTGATTTTTATTCTGCAGCATAATAATTGTGGAAATATGTGTGTGTATGTGTGTGTGTGTGTGTGCACGCGCGTTTATACACACTCATACACAAACACACACATATATATACACCCACACACACCCACATATATATGTGTGTATATATATCTATCCATTAATATATACTGGACTACTTGCCATCTAAGGGAAGAAGTAAGGAGAAGGGATGGAGAAAAAATTGGAACACAAGATTTTGCAAGGGTTAATGTTGAAAACTATTGTGTATATTTTTTTAAAATAAAAAGCTTTTTGAAAAATAAAAAATGAACTACTACTCCACCATCTTATCAAGAAAAAAAGAAAACAATAGACTGATATCCATAATGGTTATCATTTACAATGTTGAAAACACTTAGCAATACATTGAAATGACTAATAAAAGAACTTTATCTTATAATAAAAAGCAATTATTTAAAACCAAGATCTGACATTATTTATAATGAAGAAATGATAGAGATCTTTCCAATAAGTAAAATTTTCTATTGTCATTGATATGATTAATATAATTCTAATTCTAGAAATTCTAGCTATGACACTTTAAAGATTTTTTGGTGAGTCTCCATCCTTTTTAATTTCTCTTAAACATTTTTTATTCTTATATTCCCAATTCTCTTGTATTTTTTCCTCTGACTTCCATGTAGTTTTCCTAATCTTTCTTCATATTCTTTTTATTCCTCTTGCATCTAGTTTCCTTACTCCTGTTCTTTTTTCTTTGATGAATCACTTTCTAACCATTCTTTTTTTTAATTTACTAAAAAAAAAAAAAAGAATAAAAAAAGAAAAACAGAAAAAGAAACAAAACTTAAGACAAAACAGAACATTATCATATGCCTGGCAGATCAAGGAGGATTCAAAATATATAAAAACAAATTATCAGTTCAAGAAAGGATATATAACAGTAGAAGACATTATTTTCATGCGGGTGGCAGACCCAAGATGGTGGAGAGGACATACTGTTCTTTCTGATCTCCCATGACCCTCAGACTAAGACCCCCAGACCCTCAGAATTGGCAAATTCATTCTCTGAATTAGTTCTGGACTGACAAAATCCATGAATATTGGGAGTGCAACAAATTCCCAGCAGAAGATAATTTTGAAGATCAGCAGAAAAGGTCTGTTTCAATTGGGCATAGAGGGAGGCAGGCCAAGTTCAAGCAGGCTGAGCACAAATGCCAAGTGTGGCAGTTCAGACCCCAGGCAATGGGAGTTCCTCACACAGAGAATCTACAGGGAGCAATCTGCAGCAATGTTGACTGCTCTGCCCTGACTGCAAGCCAGTTTATTAGCAGAGAAGTTATAAAATATCTAAGACAAACATAAAAGGTAAACAGTGAACCCCCAAATGCCAGAAACTCACGGGTCCTGGCCACACTCACCCAGCACCAAGAATGATTCAGAACAGACTCAGTGCAGCCACTGCCTCTTAGAGAGGAAGCTTGGACAACTTTCCTTGCCCTAAAAGCAGATCTCAACTTTAAAAAAAAAAATGAAAAAAAAGCAAAAAGAACTCTAACCATAGACAGTTTTTATGGTGAAAGAGAAGAACAGATTTCAAACCCTGAGGAGACTAAAATGAGATCGGTCTTCAGATGAAGCCCCAAAAGGTGATATAAACTGGTCCCCATCACACAAGGCTCTCCTAGAAGAAATTAAAAAGAATCTTAAAAGAGACCTAGAAGAAAAATGGGGAAAGGAAAATAAAACTTTGCAAGAGGGTTTGGAAAAGGTATATAACTTATTAAAAGATAGATTTGATAAAATGGAAAAAGAAAACAACTTGCAGAAAAACAGAATTTGTGAAACAGAAAAAAATAACTCTTTAAAAACAGAATTTGTAAAAACAATTCATTTAAAAATTCAATTGTACAAATACAAAAAGTAAAAATAAATGAAGAAAATAATTTGCTAAAATTCAGAACTGAACAAATGAAAATGAAGGACTCAATGAGACAACAAGAATCAGTCAAACAAAACCAAAAATAATGAAAAAAAATAGAAAAAAATGTAAAATACCTAATTGGGGAAAACAACTGACCTGGAAAATAGATCAAAGAGAGATAATCTAAAGATTATTGGACTCACTGAAAAACATGATAAAAAAAGAGCCTAGACATTATTTTTTTCAGGAAATTATCAAAGAGAAGGCAAAATAGTCATTGAAATAATTCACCAAACACCTCCTGAAAGAGACCCCCAAATTAAAATTCCAAGGAATATCATGCCTAAATTTCATAACTATTGGACCAAGGGAAAATATTACAAGCACACAGAAAGAAACAATTAAAATACCTGGGAGGTATTTTACCAGAACCTAAGGAACTTCCACCTTAAAGGATCGAAGGGCCTGGAATCTCATATTCCGAAAGGCAAAGGAAATTGGAATGCAGCCAAGAATATATTACCCTGCTAAACTGAACATTTTCTCTCAGGAAAGAAGATGGACATTCAATGAAACAGTGAATTCCATTTATTTTTGATGAAAATACCAGAACTAAACAAAAAAAAATTGACCTCCATATATAGAACTCAAGAGAAGCATAAAAAGGTAAAAAGAAAAGAACTCTTGAGAACTGTATCTCTGTTATGAATATACATAGAGTGTGTATGTGTAATTTTATTTTATTATTATAATATAAAAAAGAAACTAGAGATGTAAAGGGGATTGTACTGGAAAAAGGGGAAACTGGAGGTAAAATGAGGGAAATTACATCTCAGGGCAAGAAAACATATAATTGAGGAAAAGAAAGAAGAACATTGTGTGAATCTTGCTCTCATCAGATTTGGCTCAAAGAAAGACTATTAGTCATATTTGGTTTCACCAAGAAACTTTTCTCATCTTATAGAAAAGTGGGAGGGGGAAGGGGTATGCTAAATATAAGGGAAAAAAGAAATAGGGGAAAGATACAAGAAAAGGGGATGGACTCTAAAGAGGTAGGGCTGCTTTAGGTATGTAGTGCTCATAAATAAAATACTGGGGAGAAGAGAAATGGGAAAAGGAAAGAGAAAAATATAATTTGGGGTTAATAAGATGGTAGGAAATACAGAATGTAGTTTTAACTATAAATGTGAATGAGATGAACTCTCCCATAAATTGTAAGTGGATAGCAGACTGGATTTAAAGCCAGAATCCTACAATATGTTGTTTACAAGAAACACAGTTAAAGCAGAACAATACATATAGAGTAAAGGTAAAAGGCTGGAACAGAATCTATTATGCTTCAGGTGAAGTTAAAAATAAGCAGGGGTCGTCATCCTGATCTCAGATCAAGCAAAAGCAAAAATTGATCTAATTAAAAGAGATAAGGAAGGAAATTATGTCTTGCTAAAGGGTAGCATAGACAATGAAGCAATATCAATACTAAACATATATGCACTGAGTGGTATAGCATGGAAATTCCTAAAGGAGAAGTTAAGAGAGCTGCAAGAAGAAATAGACAGCAAAACTATAATAGTGGGAGACCTCAACCTTGCTCTCTCAGAATTAGATAAATCAAGCCACAAAATAAATAAAAAAGAAGTGAAAGAGGTAAATAGAATACAAGAAAAGTTAGGTATAATAGATATTTGGAGAAAATTGAATGGAGACAGAAAGGAGTACACTTTCTTCTCGGCAGTTCATGGGACCTATACAAAGACTGACCATATATTAGGACATAAAGACCTCAAAACCAAATGCAAAAATACAGAAATAGTAAGTGCATTTTTTCTAGATCACAATGTAATAAAAATACATTTAATAAAAATCCAGGGGAAAATAGACCAAAAAGTAATTGGAAACTAAATAATCTTATCCTAAAGAATGAATAGGTGAAAAAACAAACCATAGATATAATCAATAATTTCATCCAAGAGAATAACAATAATGAGATAATGTACCAAAATTTGTGGGATGCAGCCAAAGCAGTAATAAGGGGAAATTTTATATCTTCAGATGCTTACTTGCATAAAATAGGTAAAGAGAAGATTAATGAATTGGGCTTGCAAGAAAAAAAGGTAAAAAAAAGAATAAATTAAAAACCTCCAATCAAACACCAAACTTGAAATTCTAAAAATAAAAGAAGAGATTAATGAAATTGAAAGTAAAAAACTATTGAATTAACAAATAAAACTAAGAGTTATTTTATGGGGAAAAAAACAACAAAATAAATAAACCTTTAGTTAATTTGATTAGAAAAAGAAAAGAGGAAAATCAAATTGTTAGCCTCAAAAATGAAAAGGGAGAACATTCCACTAATGAAGAAGAAATTAGAGCAATAATTAGGAGTTATTTTGCTCAACTTTATGCCAATATATTTGATAACCCAAGTGAAATGGAGGAATACCTATAAAAATATAGATTACCCAGATTAACAGAAGAGGAAATAAATTATGAAATAGTCCCATTTTAGAAAGAGAAATAGAACAAGTTATTAATCAACTCCCTAAGAAAAAATTCCCAAGACCAAATGAATTTACATGTGAATTCTACCAAATATTTAAAAACATTAAAAATTGATTATTTAATTTAAATTTTATTTAATTAAATTTTATATATAAATATAATACAAATTACATTTAACTTTAATTAATTAAATTAATTAAAAACATAAAAACATTAAAAATTAACTCCAATGCTTTATAAACTATTTGAAAAAATAGGGAATGAAGGACTCCTAACAAATTCCTTTATGACATAGACATGGTACTGATACCTAAACCAGATAGGACGAAAACAGAGCAACAAAATTATAGACCAAACTCCCTAATGAATATTGATTCAAAAAATTTTAAATAAAATATTACAAAGGGATTACAGAAAATCATCCCCAAGGTAATATATCATGACTAAGTAGGATTTATACCAGCAATGCAGGGCTGGTTCAATATTAGGGCAACTGTTAGCATAGCTGACTTTATCAACAACCAAATTACCAAAAACCATATGATTATTTCAATAAATGCAGAAAAAGCATTGGATAAAATCCAACTCTCATTCTTATTTAAAAAACACTAGAGAGTATAGGAATAAATGGTCTTTTCCTTAAAATACTTAGTAGCATCAATTTAAAACCATTAGCAAGCATTATATGTAATGGGAATAAACTGGAACTATTCCTAACAAGATCAGGGGTGAAACAAGATTGCCCACTATCACCATTACTATTCAATATTGTCTTAGAAATGCTAACTTTGGTAATAAGAGAAGAAAAGGAGATTAAAAGAATTAAAGTAGGTAATGAGAAAATCAAATTACCACTCTTTACATTATGATGGTATACTTAGAGAACCCTAGAAATAACTATTAGAAATAATTCACAACTTTAGCAAAGTTGCAGATTACAAGATAAATTCAAATAAATCATCAGCATTTTATACACCACTAACAAAATCCAACAGCAAGAGATACAAAGAGAAATTCCATTTAAAATAGCTGTCAATAGTATAAAATATTTGGGAATCTATCTGCCAAGGGAAAGTCAGGAACTATATGAGCAAAACTACAAAACACTTTCCACACAAATAAAGATAGATCTAAACAATTGAAAAAACATCAAGTGCTCTTGGATAGGTCAAGTGAATATAATAAAGATGACAATACTACCTAATCTATTTATTTTGTACTATATCAATCAAACTCCCAATAATCTATTTTACTGACCTAGAAAAAAATAACAACAAAATTCATGTGGAAGAACAAAAGATCAAGAATTTCAAGGGAATTAATGAAAAGGAAAAAAAAGCAAATGAAGGTGGCCTAGCTGTATCAGATCTAAAACTATCTTATAAAGCAGTGGTCATCAAAACCATTTGATATTGACTAAGAAGTAGAGTAGTTGATCAGTGGAATAGGTTAGGTTCACAGGACAAAATATTCAAGGACTATAGCAATTTAGTATTTGACAAACCCAAAGACTGCACCCTTTGGGATATGAATTCACCATTTGACAAAAACTGCTGGGAAAATTTCAAAGTAGTATGGCAGAAACTAGGCATTGACCCACACCTAACATCTTATACCAAGAAAAGGTCAAAATGAGTTCATAATCTAGACATAAAGAATGATATTACAAACAAATTAGAAGACCCTAAGATAGATTACCTCTCTGATCTGTGGAAGAGGAAGGAATTTGTGACCAAAGAAGAACTAGAGATCATTATTGATCACAAAATAGATAATTTTGATTATATTAAGTTAAAAAAATTTCATACAAACAAAACTAATGCAGACATTAGAATAGAATAGAATTCCCTTTTTGCTTAGAAGGGAAGCAATAAAGTGGGAAAACATGTTTACATTCAAAGGTTTTGATTAAGGCCTCATTTCTAAAATATATAGAGAATTGACTCAAATTTATAAGAATATAAGCCATTCTCCAATTGATAAATGGTCAAAGGATATGAAGAATTTTCAGATGAAGAAATAAAACTATTTCTATTCATATGCTCCAACTCATTATTGATTAGAGAAATGCAAATTAAGACAACTTTGAGATATTACTACACACCTGTCAGATTGGCTGAAATGACAGGAAAAGATAATGAGGAATGTTTAAGTGGGTATGGGAAAGCTGATACACAGATACATTGTTGGTGGAGTTGTGAATGGATCCAACCATTTGGAGAACAATTTGAAACTATGCTCAAAAAGTTATCAAACTGTGAATACCCTTTGACCCAGCATTGTTACTACTGGGCTTATATCCCAAAGAGATATTAAAGAAGGGAAAGGGACCCATATGTGCACAAATGTTTGTGGAAGCCTTTTTCATGGTGGCTAGAAACTGGAAATTGAAGAGAAATTGTGAACAGATCCAACCATTTTGGAGAGCAGTTTGGAACTATGCTCAAAAAGTTATCAAACTGTGTATATCCTTTGACCCAGCAGCATGTCTACTGGGCTTATATCCCAAAGAGATCTTAAAAGAGGGAAAGGGAAAGGACCTGTGGGTCCAAAAATGTTTGTGGCAGCCCTTTTTGTAATGGCAAGAAACTGGAAACTTAAACATATAATATACATTTTCATGTAAAAAAAAAGCCAATTTGTCCATGTTAAGTTCCTTGAAGCTGATTTTTGATATTGGCTCATATATGTGAAATTTTGTATTGAGTTGAGGTTTTGTTGTAAGAACCTCCTGAAAATCTGTAAATTTGTTGAATTTCATTTTTTCATTCAATATTATAGATATTTTTATCAGATATAATATTTTTTGGCCACAGGCCTAGTTCTTTTAATTGCTGTATATATAATTCTAGGACCAGAAGTCTTTTATTGTGGCTGCTGATAAGTCCTGTACAATTCTAACTATAGCTCCCTGACTCATGTTCTTACTCCCAAATGTGCGTATCCATACTGGTCTTAGCCTTTGCTCCTCTTTCTACACAGGGTCAATCCCTATATAAATTCTTATCTGTTATATGGATAAGTACTAAACTGTATTTTTAGTTTTAAGAAATTATTGCCTTCTTTTAATTTCCACATTTTCATTGGATTATTAGATAACTGCACTTGAATGCCTCCCTGTCACTTCTAATCTGACATGCGCAAAATTTAATACATCTCTATTTCCTACAAAAGTCTGTTCTATTTTTGTAACCAGTCACAGACTCTTAGTTAAAAAGAATCTCAAAAGCTTTTTAATTCAAACTATATATGAAATAAAAATCTTCACTACAAAATCCATTCAAGCCTTTGCTCAAAGGTCTCTAATAGGAACAAACACAATTTGGATAGATTCCTCATTTTTAGAAAAAATTTAAATTACATGAAACCTAAATCTGAATCTGTAACTTCCACCAATTTCTCCTAGTTATTCCCTCTAGGCCCAAGAAAACAGACACTAACATTCTTGTTCATCATGGACACTAATAGGATAGACTCTTTTAGACTACTAGGCCAGAAACTGGAGTGTTTCCTTTTCTTCACTTTTTACAAATCTGTGTTGCTATTTCTTCCATAAAATATCTCTTGAAGAGTATAAAGAAAATTCCACCTTTGCATTTAGTAATCTGCTAACCTTTTAGGGAATTTGATATCACTCCAATAACTAAAGATAATTTCATAACCCTTTCTAGAAATTTTTCAAAATTATCAGAGGCATAAAAATGTTGTGTAAAATTTTAATGTAAGAAGCATATGGGAAAATATCTCAAATTTGCATTTTCTCTCAATTTCCACTATGATAACCATAGTTCAGTCCCTCATTGACACACATCTGGATTAATCAACTCCTAAAAGATTTTCCTTTATTTATTCTTTCTAAAACCTGATTAAATACATTAGTTGATCAGTCTTGCTAATATATGACTTTAATCATGCTATTCGTTCCCTTTCTTGAGAAATTACTATTTATTTATTTTTTATTATAGCTTTTTATATATAAAACATATACATGGGTAATTTTTCAACATTGATCCTTACAAAAATTTCTGTTTCAACTATTCCCCTCCTTCCCTCCACCCCCTCCCCTAGATGGCAGGTAGTCCAATACATGCTAAATATGTTAAAGTATATGTTAAATACAATATATGTATACATATTTATATAGTTGTCTTGCTGTACAAGAAAAATCGGATTTAGAAAGAAGGCAAAAATAACCTGAGGGGGAAAAAAAAAGGCAAACAACCAATAACGGAAAGAATGGAAATGCTATGCTGTGGTCCACACTCATTTCCCAGTGTTCTTTCTCTGGATGTGGCTAGTTCTGTTCATTACAGATCAATTGGAACTGATTTGGATCCTCTCATTGTTAAAGAGAACCACTTCCATCAGAATCGATCATCATATAGTGTTATTGTTGAAGTGTATAATGAGCTCCTGGTTCTGCTCATTTAACTTAGCATCAGTTCATGCAAATCTCTCTAAGCCTCTCTGTATTCGTCCTTGTGGTCATTTCTTATAAAACAATAATATTCCATAACATTCATATACCACAATTTATTCAGCCACTCAGTTTCCAGTTTCTAGCCACTACAAAAAGGGCTGCCAAAACATTCTTGCACATACAGATCCCTTTCCCTTCTTCAATATCTCTTTGGGATATAAGCCCAGTAGTAACACTTCTGGATTAAAGGGTATGCACAGTTTGATATTTTTTTTGAGCATAGTTCCAAATTGCTCTCCAGAATGGTTGTATCCATACACAATTCCACCAACAATGCATCAGTATCCCAGTTTTCTCACATCTCCTCCAACATTCATCATTATCTTTTCCTGTCATCTTAGCCAATCTGAGAGGTGTGTAGTGGTATCTCAGAGTTGTCTTAGTTTGCAGAGAAATTACAATTTAACAAACATTTATTAAATACCTTTTATATCCTACTGCATTAAATCCAAACTCCTAAATATGCTCATAATTTAGCCCAAACTGACTTATCAAACCTTATTTCACACTACTCTTGACATATTAAAGCCCAGAATTGTGCCATGATTCAGTACCTTGAAAAAGAGAAGAGGTTAGAGTCAATATCTTATAGTGGAGAAATGGTTTCCAGAACTCATGGTGCATAAAGTTAGTCTATAAATTCCTATCTTCCAGCAATTGATAACTATCAGCAGACACAGTATCTATAAGACTGGTCAATCTCAGATAGGAATGCATGTTGGCACTATGTGTAGGTAAAGGGGAACCAAGACTCAAAGAGATTATCAATAGAGTATTAGTCTAATGGCCTCCCAAAATGTAAGAAGTTCCTTAAGAACAAAGGTTATTTCATTTTTATCTCTATATAGATGCTGAATTATGTTTTGTTGCCAAAAGGTACATTGATAGTCTAGATAGGTTATTGATGGAAGAAACAATTTCAGCACCAAGGGCAGAGCTAGTCAAACTAATCCGGTTATACTAATTTGCTTCAAATGCACTGATCAGGAACAGAAAGGATAAATCAAAACCAAAAAGCAAGTTTGGAGAGTTACAGATCTTTGACAGAATAAGGAAGGTAAGAGATGAAAAGCTTGAAGTCTAAAGCTGAAATTATTCTGGTATTCAGCTAGTAAAGTCTTTCTTTTGGGGGAACATGGAGAAGAAGGGGAAAGGAGAACTTCCAGGTTCATGGTCACTAGTTGTAGGATAGGAATCTCATGAGTATGACTAAACTAAGGGCATGTGGTTAATAAAGGGAAATATTATCACTAGATCTTAGAATTTTACATGATTTGGCAGATTCTAGACAATTAGGCTGTCAACAGCATTGTCAGCAAAATCCACAATTAAGGAGCCAGCCCTAATCTAATAGCAAATATAAGAATTGGCAGGAACTTGTTCCAGAAAAGTGAAGAAACTACTGAAAAAGATCTAGTTCTTTGTAGTTGGTTTTAGTCCCAAGATGAATCCAAAAGATTTTTCTTAATTTAAAACTAAAAACAAAACCAAGACAGTTTCAGCATTCTTTGTAAGCATTCTGATAGAATAAAATAGGACTGTTCATATAAAATAAATATCTGACCTTGTACTAAATACAATCATGCCCTAAACCATTCTTTAAAAACATTCCTTTAGTCTCTGTATATACTAAATGAACTTGGTTTGCAGTTTAGATATTCTTTAACAACTCAATGGGAAAAGTAAATCTAGTTAAATACTGAAATATTCATGTATGTCTCCAAATAACTTTTCTGAGAAAAATAAAGTTAGGGATAAAGCAAAAAATATATGGGGCTCAATGAAGCATCTTAACTGAAAATGAGTAAAAATCTCTGGTGTATCATTGCTGTGTTAGCAATGAGGCAAATAAAATTACCCAAAAGTAGTACTTAATAGAGAAATTAGATTATATTGTGGGATTCTATACACAACAACCATTTTATTACAGGTTCTGAGAACAGTTAAGAAGGATTATGAATTTTCAACATTATGTTTTAAATATATGTTGCTCTTATATGAGATCAGCATGAAATATGGTACCATGGGATAAAACCTGGCATGTTGGTGGAGTTTGAGGGAGACTCCAGACTTCAGCAATACTGTGAAATTGATGAACTAAGTGAATTGTATGAATAGTCACTAGCAGTGTGATCCTAGAACAGTCACTTCACTCCTCTGAAACTGTTTCCCTACCTGTAAATTAATGGTAATTCTCAAAGTAACTACATCCTTTTCTTTTTTTAACATCTTTGCTGTGTTTGGCCCTGTTGACCACCTACTCTCCCAGGATACTTTCTCTTTTCAGTGTTTCAGGGCTTTTGAGACATTCTTAATTCCTGTGATTCCTCCAATGTGACTGTTCTCTTTCTGAAACTCCTTTGTTAATTATTTATCCATCACTGTCTCTATCTCTGTGTCTTTCTGTCTCTCTATCTATCTGGGTCTCTCTCTGCCTCTGTCTCTCTGTCTTTCTCTCATCTGTCTGTCTGTCTGTCTGTCTGTCTCTCTGTGTGTGTGTGTGAGAGAGAGAGAGAGAGAGAGAGAGAGAGAGAGAAAGAGAGAGAGAGAGAGAGAGAGTGTCTATCTGGGTCTCTCTGTGTCTCTTTTTCTCTCTGTCTCTGTATGTCTCTCTCTGTGTCTCTGTCTCTCTATCAGGGTCTCTCTGTGTCTCTGTCTATCTCTGTCTCTGTGTCTCTCTCTGTGTCTCTGGGTCTCTCTCTGTTTTTCTGTCTTTGTCTCTATCTCACTGTCTCTCTCTGTGTCTATTTCTGTCTCTGTCTCACTGTCTCTCTCTGTGTCTATTTCTGTCTCTGTCTCTCTGTGTGTGTGTCTATCTAGGTCTCTCTGTGTCTCTTTTTCTCTCTGTCTCTCTATGTCTGTCTCTGTGTCTCTGTCTCTCTGTTTATCTGGATCTCTCTCTCTCTCTGTGTCTCTGTCTTTGTCTCTCTCTCTCTCTCTCTCTCTCTCTCTCCCTCTCAATCTCATTTGACAATCTCCTTAGCTCCCACATATTCAGTCTATGCAGACAATTTGTAGACCATATATCCAGCCATTGTCTTTCTCCTGAGTTATAGTCTCATAATATCAACTTTCTTTTGGACATTTCAAGCTGGTGTCTCATAAGCATCTCAAATTCAACATGTCCAAAGCAGACCTCAATCTCCCCACTACACTCTTCCCTCTTCTGAATTTCCTTAGTGCTATTGAGGTCATCATCATTTTCTCAATCTTGGTGTCAACCTCAATATCTCCCTTCTGCTGACTCTACATACCTAATTCCTTGTCAAATTCTGTCATTTCTCCCTTTACATGTATAATTTACATCCCATTTTTTCCTACTCACACAGCTATTACTTTAGTTTTAGACCCTCATCACTTCTTATAACTGTCATAGTCCTTTCTCTTGTCCTAGTTGCCTTAAATTTATCCCCTTTCCAAACCCACCATCTGCCAGTTATTTTTCTGAAGTGTAGATTTGACTATGGTCACTTCTTTACTCAATAAATTTCTGTAATTCTCTATTACCTTTAAGGATCAAAAAATCCTCTCTGTTTGGCATAAAAGATCTCTATAATTTGATTCCTTCTGCCTTTTTAGCTTTCTTATACTTTATTTCCTTTTACACAATTCATAATCCAGCTACATCATTCTTCATATATAACATACTTTACCTCCTATCTCTGTGTACCTCATGCCTAAAATTCTCTCCCTCCTTATCTTTCTGTCTTGGCTTCATTTAGGGTTCAAATCAAATGCAATCTTTTATGAAGCCCTCTGCTAGGGCTTAGGTACTAAGACTACATATATATATATATACACATGTGATATACACACATATGTGTGTGTGTGTGTATAATATATCCAGCAATATACCTATTGTCTTCCTCATTTAAATTTAAGCTCTTTAGTATAGAGAATGGGTTTGTCTTTCTTTGTATCCTTAGGACTTAGCTTATTGACTGGCACACTTAATAAATGTTAGGTGACTAACTTTTTATAAATGAATAAAGATATACATGAAGTGCTATCTAAGCTCGTCTTCTATAGATTTACTAAAACATCTTCCTAACAACTCTAGGAGTCAAAAGGAGAATGGGGATACACACACATGCTATTTCAACATATTATTAAAAGTTGATAATTTGTTGACTTCATCTATTTGATCTCACAAGTTTGGATGATTTTCATTCTACTCAGTTGGGATATCATGGGTATTTGCCATTGTAATATCTGTTAAAAAGGCTATTCTTTAATTTTTATGGATCAATGTTATATCTAACTAAGGATGGACAACAGTTTCATCTGCAATAATACTTTGATTGTATTGGAATGCCTTTATTTGATGGATTCTCAAGGATAGTTTGGGATATATACTTTTTTGGCATGGAAATTTACTTACAAGTTTATGAAAAACCATCATCCCACTATCATCTCATAACAATGTTTATTAGATATGAATATTCTTTCCATCTCTTGTATTGCAGCCTCTTTTTTGATCTACCCCACCCTGATTCCTCCACCCTCAAAAAGTGTCTATCATGTTTCTCAAATCTGCCAGTCCAGATTTAAGGATTAACTAAAGGACTATTTCAATAAAAGATTATGGCACCAGCTATCCCAGAAAGATCTACATCTTAAAATAAGGCTAAGAATAATTAGAAACTCTTCAGCATTGAAAAAAAGTTGAAATAATAAAGGTGGAGTAATTTTGGACTTGGGTTTGGGAATCTATATGGTAACCTTTCAATTCATTAGATACACCTTCAAATCACAAGAATGTGATACTCTCTCTTTAAAATTGGGAGATAGCTCCTCCCAATCATTATTCTATCTTAATGTCCTCAGTGACCTGAACTGCCAAAAGTCGGAGACTTAGAGAAGTGTTTATTCTACCTTGTTCTAATTCCACTTCTGCCTAATGGATCTATGCTGTTCAGGCTGCTTACGCTCCATATGTCTACAACCTCCTTCATCTTCTCCTCTCTTTTCCTTCCAGGAGAGAAAAAGACTAATAATGACATTCACCCTCTTCCCCTGAATTTGAAAAAATAAAAGGGAATAAATGACTTGATAATCAACCTTATAAAAACTTTGGGGATATACAGATAACAGGGGCCTCAGACATACAACTCAATGGTTAGCACACCAAACCCGGAGTCAGAAAGATAAGTCTTCCTGAGTTCAAATCTGACCTCAGAAACTTACTAACTTTGTGACTGAGAAGCAATTAGATGGTGCAGCTATAACATCAAACTTGAAGGCAGGAAGACCTGAGTTCAAATTCTACCTCAGACACTCACTAGCTATATAACCCTAAGTCACTTAATTTTTGTCTCAGTTTTGCTCTAGTTTCCTCATCTGTAAAATTATCTAGAAAAGGAAATGACAAACCACATTAGTATCTTCGTCCAAAAAAGATCACGAGTCAGATGCAACTGAACATAAACAGGGACATTAAAGATTCTCCTTTGAGTTTATCTCCCAAGTTTTCAACTAGATATGGAAGTCCATAGAGCTAAAATGAGGTGAAAAAGATCATTTATGTACTAAGAAGGGCAAGATTTAAACCCAAATCCCCTAATTCTAGCATCAGTGTTCTTTCTAACATGCCATGCTAGTTGCTACAGCATGGCCTATAGTAATCATTTCCAACAGGAAACAAGTTATTGAAAATGAGAACTCCCAATAATTTTAAAGAATAGGTGGTAGGCAACAGAGAGAATACTGGACCTGGAGTTAGGAAGAGACGTTCAAATCTGGCTTCGATCTTACTAGCTGTATTCCTCATCTGCAAAGTAGGAATTTAATGTCTATCTCCAAGAATTGTTATGAGGATCAAATGAGATAATGTTTGTTGAAAAAAGGTGCATAAACCTTAAAGCATTATAGATATGCTAGCTATTTTAAATATTATTAAAATTAAGTATGATAAAGATCATGCTAATATCATCTGGTATTTAGTTGAGTAGGCTGCTTAGAATAGAATCCCTTCTCATCTCATGCTGTAAAAGTTCCCCTCTTTTTTTGCAAGACCAAATTTAAACCCCAAGATCATCAAAGTATAAATACACTACTTCTGTCAGGCAAAAATGCTCTCTCATAAAATACCAACAATCCTGGTACTTTAATTGGTTTTGTTTTGCTCTTACTACTACCTTTATGTGTTCAGTTACATGTACAATTACTGTCCTCTTTCTTTCTACTCTATGCTTTTTGAGTGAAGAAATCATATTATTTTGTAGTATCCAGTACAATACTTTATATGCAGTAGATATATAATAATTGAATATCACTGATGAATGATTATGGCTAGCCAATGTGGCCATCTAAGCTTTGGATAAAGATTAGACTGGAGGAATTTCAAGCATTCTTCAATAAGCCAAACAACTAGTAAATTAACAAGCATTTTAAAATATTTACTACATGCCAGGCACTGGTGATACTCTGGTGATACAAATACAAAGAAAGAAATAATCTCAAAGAATTTAAGTTTTTAGATTATGTGATTTTCTAGGGAAATTTTAGGGAAACACATAACTTGTCCAACTTTTGTAAAGCTTATATAAGTGGGTTAGAGAAACAAAATCATAAGAATTTTATTTTATCCTAGTCAGTGGCCCTGAGTTTCTTCGTAAGGCAAACGAGGAGAGTTAATAGTATTCAGTCCTGGAAAGAGATCTTAGAGCTGATCAGGTCCAATCCTCTTATTTTTTAAAGGCAATGAAACCGAGGCTTGCAGAGATGGCATTGCTTTTTAAGGTCACACAAAGGAAGAGCATATCTGAGATTTTGACATGATTTCTCTGATTCCAAGTCCTCATTTTTCAGAGGACAAAACTGAAGTTGATCAAAAAAAAAAAAAAAAAAAAACCCAAAAAACTAGATTACTTGCTAGATAGTACAGTTTGAAATTGGATAAGTGTCATCTGATCTCCAGATCTCATATTCTTGCCACCACACTATTTTGTTTGTTTTCAGATTCTTTAGAGAGTTTTTTTTTGTTTGTTTTAGAAATACTAGTGACAAAACTAAAACACCACATGAAGTGATTGTCACAAGTCATGTTTTATTTGGTTATACAATTGCTATTAGTCAGTTAAACTGTTCACATGAATATTTTGCTACTTGTTACTCAAGTTTAGAATCTACCCTGACGTTAGTTTTGAAACAGGCTTTCAAAACAATCTCTTAAGAAATAAAACATAAATAAGAACCCATAAAACAATTTTAATCTCTTCCTTCTGTCATTATTGACAGGTGAACAGAAAGACTATTGATTTAGGAATCAAGAGATTTGGGTTCAAATTGCTATTGACTCTTATGCATATTTATGAGAGGCACTGGCTATACTGCTGGCTTCTCATCCTCAGTTTCTTCACCTGGAAAATGGAAACAATTTTTACATTTCTTTAATTATAAAGTTATCACCAGGGTTGTTTTATCACCAGGTTGGGAAAATATTTTGTAAAATCACATCCTCTCTTTGGACCTCAGTTGCCTCATCTATAAATTGAGGACTGAATTCAATGACATTTAAAGTCTCCTTCAACTCTAAATGTTGTGATCAAAATCATAAAATACCATAGGATCATGAGTTGTTGATACCAAAATCAAATAAATGCTTCCATTAGATTCATATTAATATTGTGCCAAAAAGAGGGAATGAAAAGTATTTGAAATAGTGACAACTCACAAACTTTATCTTATTATCTGGTTGCATTAAATGTACAGATTCCCATTTAAAATGGCACCTCCTAGAGCTAGTCTTCATAAATTAAATAAGTAATGAACTTTCTCTCTTAAGTTCACAGAACCCTTTAATTAAATCTCTATAAAGTATTATTATATTCTCTTATGTTCTAGTTATGTGTAAATATGTGTATATATATTTATCCATATACATACACACATATCCATTCCTCAGGGAAAGATAGCGAAACTTCTATTCTAAATTTTTAATTCTCTCAACTATCCAGAAAAATATTTTATATGCAGTGGATGTTTAATAAAAATTGATGTGACTGAATTGAATAGGATTTCATTTCTCCCTGTCCCCCCATTACTATTACAAGAAAAAGGAAACATAGTGTATCTATTACTTGTGGATGGAAGTTAGGATCTGGGACCCAGGAAGACTTGAATTCCCATAATCTTCCCTCCCCTCCTCCCATCAACCATACATACAAACAGTATATTATATATCTTTACTATCTCTGTGTGAGATATGTGAGATGTGTGAGATGTATGTGTGTGTGTGTGCTGGAGCAGAGGCATGGATTTAACTGTCCTTTCCTTCCAACAACTCATTAAAACTCTCATTTATAATTGGCTCTTGATCTTCCCAGATAGTGCGAATTCCAGCACATAAGAAATCAGAATGCATCCAGGTTTTGCCACAATTGTGCAATATTCCAATTAAGTATAAGGAATGGAATTCTTTGCATGGCACCAGATTTTTAAAAGTTCTCCTATGCAATGACAAAAAACTATTTTCTTGATATTGTCACAATCAGAACTTTTTTCCTGGTTCTTCTGTATCTAAAGTGCAACAAACTTTTCACATTGTAAGTAATGAAATTTCAATACCCTTTTTTTGTTGGAAAAAATTTCACAAAACTGAATATTAATAGTGCAATGATAAATCATTACTCTAAAAATTATAAGCATATCCTCAGTCTTGAAAAGTTTATATATGTGCTTTGGACTACTTTTATTTCCCAATGAAAACTGCCAGTTCAGAAAAGTTTTACAGAGCAAGTCAAGTACCTAACCTGGAAAACATATTAAATTTATTTGGTCTTTGGAAGTATGCAACTCTGTAGCTGCTAATTTTGAACTAGAAGTTGGGAGAAGGGGGTTGTGGGTGTTTTGATTTATAACTCCAGGGAAAACTGGAATTCAGTTTTACTCTAAGCAGTTATTTAAATAAATAAATAAATCCAAAACAGCAACAGTTTAGCTCTATATGCCAAGAAACTATAAAAAGTTGTTTCTATCATTAAATGTTGATCACCAATACCAGGTGATCACACAGGTGGTTTTCAGAATGTTTGTTAGTTGTTGTGTTATTGTTGTTGTTGTTGTTTTTTTCTTCAAAGACATAAACAAGTAGTCCTTAGCACAGTCTCATCCTTGAAACATCAAATTCTAAAACAGCCTGTGCTATTTAAAAAGTCAAGAATTTCACAGAATTGGAAAATGACAAGATGCCCTAATATGCCCAATGGGGAGAAAGAAATAGTCTCTCTAGTTTGGTTTTATAGAGATGTTGCAACAGCTATTTTTTTTTAATGCAATAATGAAAAAGGAAAAACAATGTTTACAAGAAAATGTAATAGGAAAGTGCAAGTTAACAGAATTACAATCAAGTTTCTGGGTCTGCAGACCCTAAAATTCAAATCAGACCTGTTTTCAGTGTTACTACTAGACGGTGACCTAGAGACTCAAGGGACCACCCTGCTCATTTCCAAAGCACTGAATTAGGATCCCAAACGGAAATTTCACTTTTGTCAGGTCATGACTTAAATGCCATGTAATCTCTTTGACCCCTGACCTTCTTGCCACCAGAAATTGCCAAACTGAGAGTTCAAGTTAACCTTTGCATTTTGAAGAAGGGAGGCTGCTGCTTTTACACAAAGCTGCAGATGGTCGAAAATCTGAAGTTGGTAGCAGCTTATTCCTTGGCAGACTAACTAAACACAGGAGAAGGCTTCAGACAGGGTATTAATCTCCTCCCCAAAGGTGCAAAGGACCTCGCGACGCCTTTTAAGGGGCTTTTCCCCCGTATGCCTCCTCAGGCAGGAAAACTGGGTTCTATAGTGCATCTGCCCTCATATTAGGCTGTGAGAGGGGAGAGTCCGGAGAGCCTCCGGAGCCGCAGCCGGGTGTGGGTAGCACTTTCCCACGGCCCAGCCCTGAGCGAAGTTACCCAGTGTGGGTCAGCGAGAATGGCAAGGGCGCTGACAGGCTCCAAAGTCCCCTTCCTCATCTCCCTAGGGCTCAAACCTCCCCTTCCTCCCGCATCCTCCCCCCAGCTTTGACCCAGGGTGATCGGGCACTGTCTTTTTTTTTTTTTTTTCCATCCCTCCTCCCAAGCGTGGGAAACAGACTCTATTTAGGACCGTGCAAGGGCCCAGCTGGGCTGCAGCGGGGAGTGGGGAGCCGGGCAGGAGGCTTCTAAGGGGAAGAGGCAGGGCTGAAACCCGAGCTCGAGCCGAGCCCGGAGTGGAGAAGGAACTGGGCGAAGGCGCGTTACTCCGAAACCCCAGAGCCCTGAGCTCAGGAGGCCACCCCAGAGTGGGCTGGGCAGCGATTACTTACTTTATGTCTTCCCAGACCTCGAGCCGGAATTCCAGATCCCTGGCGGCTTTAGGACGCGATCCACCAAGCTCGATCGCAAACACTGGACCTGAGAGGGGCGTCCAGGGTGGAGGGGGAATGAGGGAGATTGAGGACTCCAGGATACGTTCTTTGGCCTCTAGTGCGCTGTGCACGCGTGTGCGTGGCCCTCCTGGAGCTTTGCACTAAAATCACCCACCCTACCTGCTTAACAGCTCCAGGGCGGGCGGGGATCGGAGAATCGCCAGCTCTTCCGAGACCTGCCTTCTCTGCTTCTGCTTCACCGTGTCTGTGCGCGCTTGTGTAAGTGACACTAACACACACACACACAAGCAGTTCACCGCTTTCTCTTTGTCCTACTGTACGCCATAGGCTTTGAACCCTCCCTTCTCTCCAAGCACAGAAAAATGAAAGTAATTCTTCAGACTTAGACGTATATCAGAAAAACGCCACTCACCATATTGCGCTCGCGTCCTCCTTCCTGGCTGTTTGTCTAAGTCTATCTAGTTGGCCGTCTCTGCTTCTGGTCGTCCGCCCCACTACAGCTTTTCCTTCTGCTGAGGCTGCTCCGTCGGTGGGACGTTGTTCCTTGCTGTTTTCCCTCCCCTAGGTTCTCACTCCCTCTGTCCCAGTCTCCTAACTCACTTCAGAAACTTGTATTTTGGACTACCGGCTCTATGCTCCACCCACCAGCCTCTGCTAGGAAAAGGCAAACCGAGTTCTGAGCTGCCAGATCAACCATACAGCAACCGTTCTTTAGAGGTGGAAACCAAAGGGACAAAAACGAAAGAGTAGGAGGAAACGAAGCCAGCGCCGGTGAATTTCACTATGCTTTCCTCCTTTATTTTGTGGTCGTTCTGAAAGGCTCTGGTTAGCTGATTGAAGTAGCAGTAACGTTTTGACAACGGGGTTAGGATTTGAATTACTTTCTCTGACTTTTACTTAGCCTGGAATTCCAGGTTCAGCCTAAGATCCTCTGTCAGAGGACATGCGGAGTCATTGAAAGACTTGGCTTTGCTTCTTAATGCTGCCATCTTTCCCCTCAGCATCCCACCTTTACTTGAGATCAGATGAAACATGTGCACCATGAGCAGGCCATTATATTTTTTGTCAGGTAAAAATAGGAAAATTGCCCCCTACAAACAATGGAAGACATCATGATATGAAAGTTTTATTTTGCCTTATTCTCCTATTCATTTTGATGCTGCACTGCATTTCTAATAATGCATCATATCACTATTTGAAGGATACACAAGGTGAAATATCCAAAACTAAGTATCACTTCCCATTGTCTGTGACAACTTTCTCTCTTAAAAATCGTCAAATTTCACTTCTGCCAAACCATTTCATCACGATTCTTGTTACCACTGAAGAAAACATTGATTTTATCATTTGACTTGCTAAATGTGGTCACCAACTTCTTCCTGGGGGGAAAATATATATATATATATATGAGATATGAGAGAGAGAGAAAGAGAGAAAGAGAGACAGAAAGAGAGAGAGAGAGAGATCTATCTCTTTGCTAGTGTTCTGTTTTAATTAAGAGTTTGAATTTTCAAAGGACATTGAGTTCTTTTGGTTTCCAAATTGCTGTTGCTCCAAAACTGTAGAGAAGCAAAATGTGAAATTACATCAGATCATTGCAAGACCAGACTATTAATGTCTGAAAAAAAATTAGACGATTAAAAAAGTATATTATCCTAGGCTTTCTCTATTCCTTATGTTGTCTCCTATACCCATTATGTTTCCAGAGTACTCTTAAAATATTGCTAGCCTTTTAATTTGAACATTAAGAAACAATGGACAGACAGTATGTTATGATAGGAAGAGTATTGATCTGGGAGTCATTTTTTTCAGCAAGCTTTAGTTATCTCTTAGTAGGTCTCTCTGTTCCCCAGTCTTCAAAGATCCCTATCCCATCTTTTATACTGCTGCCAAATACATATTCCTGATATAAAAGGATATTCTTATCATTTCTGTCTAAAAACTTCAATCGATTCCTACCAAATGAAGATGTATTCATTGGAAATTTGAATGCTGATTGCCATTTTAAAAATTTGATTTCATATTGTGTTTCCCTACATATTCTTCTGCTGAGGCTGGACTACTTAATATTACTAGCTTTTCTCAATCTTTCCTTAGTTTCCTTCCATTTTTCTCCTCCAACATAGGATTTAGAAATGGAAAATATTAAGAGATTGTTTATTTCTTTTTTGCTCTTCCTTTACCCTCAAGGAGGAAGAAGCCTAAAGAGATTAAAATCATTATCCACAGGCAAATGGAAGAATGGAAATTTGCACCCAATTTTTTCTCTTTAAACCAGCTCTGGCCACTATATCATTCTACACTTCTCTCTGCCTATTGATATCCTCCAGGCCTTAATTGAAATACCTCTTGCTTCATGAAGTCTTTCCTAATTCTCCTAAATTGAAATAAATATGTATTGGGAAACTGAGTTCTATGAGGGTTAAATCACTTGCTCAAGAGTTCATAGTAAAGCAGCAGAGCCAAAATTTAAGTCCAGATCTATAATCTACATACTCATACCATGAATTCTTAATATTCACAGATAAAAGAATAGCTTTCAGACATCAATCTAATTAGATTTACATATGCAACAAGAGTAATAAGAAACCAGAACTGAGAATTGAGAGCTGTAAGTTTCAATCTTCATTTCTACCACCTTTATAAACTATTTTTTTAATAACTGCATTTTCTTATCTGTGAAATGAGTTCCTTAGATAGGATAAGCTCTTGCTCTAAACTCATGATGCTTTGATCTGTTGTTATATATGAAAAAGTTCCCAATGAAGAGTTTAAAAATCCAATTTCTAGCCATTCATCTTAATAAATATACAATGAAAGTAGTATTGGAGATAGTGTTACAGAATCTATGTTCTTCTGCTGATTCTACTACTTGTATGATTTAGAGAAGATGACAAGCATGAAAGGCCTTAGTTTCTCCATCTTTAATATGAGTTAGATTAGATGATACCTAAGAATGCTTTGAGTACATGCATAGATCATGCAATTAGATCCCCATTGTACGACTGCTTAAAATCACTTCAATGCTCTCACCTTCATTTTCCTTCTCTACAGAATAAGAAATTGAACATATAAGATCTCTTTGAGCACTGAAATTCTATGGGTTGAGGTACAGAAGCACAATGCTAGAGAGTACCAGCAGCTTGGACCAATATTTGAGGAATGTTTTTTGGTAAATATATGGTATCAATTCTCTATATATTTTGTTTGTTTGTGCTAATAGATGGAGGAGCAAGAAAAAAATATTATGTTAAAAACAGGAAATTCCAAATTAATTATTTGTAAGCTGGTGTTTTACATTTTTTGTTCTCCTTGATGTCTTTCCTTTCTTGTTTCATACCATTTCAATTCCTTTGCTTTCCTTTTTCCCCTTTAAGAGAATCTTTCTAAATACTTTTTATTGGGTTTATTTTTTATTGATCACTTAAAATAATTATGGCTCATCTGGTATTCTGAAATGCTCCTTTTGGAATGCAAAGCTTCATTTAGGGCCCCCAAGAATAATTTAAGATTTCTGCATGAGAATCTATCTCTATATCTGGTAAAAATGCTGTATTTATTCAAGCAATTCATAAAGAAGTTTGGAATTGAAATTCCAAATGGAACATTGTCCCATCTTTCTTTGCCAAAAAAGGTGATTATCCTAAAATGATGCTTCAATAGAGTAGGTTTTAAAATGGACAAATAGAAGAAGTATTTACAACTTCATTCCAATCCTAACCCACTCCGCCATGAATGCTATTAACTTTAAAAAAAAATGTGATAGCTTTGTTTTATTTTCTTTTACAAGATATTTATGACTGTTCCAAGGCTTGCAGGGCATTATGGGACTGATGGAACAGTTTTTATACATTGGACAGAAATATCAAAGCCCCACTTACAACTAAATAAAAGCTTGGTCTAAAAATCTCACAGACATTCAAAACAGGACCATATAAATGTTTCAGTACATAGTAGGAGGAATATTGATATTCCATTATTCAATATTACAAAGATTATAGTCAGTCTGTACACAGATTTTCATGAAGTTTATAATATTAATATGGTAAAAATATCACTTATACCAAACTTTAAAGGTTTCCAAAACGAAGAGACTGATAACAAAACTCAAAAAAGGATAAAGGAAGGAAGGAAGGAAAAAAAAAAAGGAAAGAAGGAAGATAAGAAAGAAATGAAGGAAAGAAGGCCAAAGAATGCATCCCATAGCAATGTTATTTTTGGAATCCCTGATTTCCCTTAAAAATTACATAAAATTGGATTTGACTTTTTTTGACAATGAAGTGATTCGGGCCAATTCGTTTTTTAAAACTTTATTTTATTATAGCTTTTTATTTACAAAACATATTCAGTGGGTAACCTTTCAACACTGACCCTTGTAAAACTTTTTGTTCCAGATTTTCCTTTCTTTCCCCCAGCTCCTACCCCTAGATAGCAGGTAGTCAAATATATATTAAATATGTTAAAATATATGTTAAATCCAATATATGTATACATATTTATACAGTTATCTTGCTGCACAAGAAAAATTGGATCTAGAAAGAAAAAAACCTGAGAAAGAAAACAAAAATGCAAACAAACAATAACCCAAAAAGTGAAAATGCTATGTTGTGATCCACATTCAGTTCCCATAGTCCTCTCTCTGGGAACAGATGGCTCTCTTCATTACTGAACAATTGGAACTGGTTTGAATCATCTCATTGTTGAAGAGGGCCACATCCATCAAAATTGATCATTGTATAGTCTTTTTGCCATGTATAGTGATCTTCTGGTTCTGCTCGTTTCATTTAGCATCAGTTCGTGTATGTCTTTCCAGGATTCTCTGTATTCATCCTGCTGGTCGTTTCTCACAGAACAATAATATTCCATAGCATATACCATAACTTATTCAGCCATTCTCCAATTGATGAGCATCCACTCAGCTTCCAGTTTCTGGCCACTACAAAGAGGGCTGCCACAAACATTTTTGCACATCTGGGTCCCTTTCCCTTCTTTATGATCTCTTTGGGTTATAAGCCAGTAGTAACATTGCTGGGTCAAAGGGTATGCAGAGTTTGATAACTTTTTGACCGTAGTTCCAAATTGCTCTCCAGAATGGTTAGATTCATTCACAGTTACACCAACAATGTATCAGTGTCCCAATTTTCCCACAACCCCTCCAACATTCATCATTATCTTTCCCTGTCATCTTAACCAATCTGACAGGTATGTAGTGGTGTCTCAGAGTTGTCTTAATTTGCATTTCTCTGATTGATAGTGATTCGGAGCACCTTTTCATATGATTAGAAATAGTTTCAATTTCTTCATCTGAAAATTGTCTGTTCATGTCCTTTGACAGTTATCAATTGGAGAATGGCTTGATTTCTTATAAATTTGAGTCAATTTTCTATATATTTTAGAAATGAGGCCTTTTTCAGAACCTTTGGGTGTAAAAATGTTTTTCCAGTTTATTGCTTCTCTTCTGATCTTGTCTGCATTTGTTTTGTTTGTACAAAAATATTTTAATATAATCAAAATTATCTATTTTGGATCAATAATGATTTCTAGTTCTTCTTTGGTCACAAATTCCTTCCTCCTCCACAGGTCTGAGATGTAAACTATCCTATGTTCTTCTAATTTATTTATAATATCATACTTTATGTCTAGATCATGAACCCATTTTGACCTTATCTTGGTATACAGTTAGGTGTGGATCAATCAGGCCAATTCCAATAGACTTATGGTGGAGAGAAGATTAGGGAGACTGAATGGGAATCACAACACAATAATTTCATTTCTTTTGTTGTTGTTGTTTTCCGGTTTGTCTTTTTTTCCTCTCATTTTTCCCTTTTTTGATCTGATTTTTCTTCTGCAGCATAATAAATGGGAAAATATGTTTAGACTAATTACACATATTTAACCTATATTGCATTACTTGCTCTCTAGGGGAGGAGGTAGAAGGGGAGGAAGGAAAAATATGGAAAATTAGGTTTTATAGGGGTGAATGTTGAAAAGTATTTTTGCATGTATTTTGAAAACTAAAAAGCTATTATTACAAAGAATTACATCAAATGCTATCTTCTGCATAAGGTTTTTTTCCTGCGCCTCTCTCCTCTGAATACCTACTGTGATGCCTATTCCCCACATTCCCCATCTCCCCATTATCTTGTATGTTTTGTACATACACCTATATATGTGGATACTGCCCCATTTCTCCCCCTTAGAATGTAAACTCCTCAAAAACAGAAGTTGTTTTACTTTTATCTTTATATCTCTAGCATCTATCACAATGCCTGTAACACTGATGGAGTTTAATAAATGCTTGTTAGTTTGTTGATATTAGACACTGACTCAGAAGAAGGCTAATGAGCTGCTCTGGCTACCAGTCAGTTTGTTTCACCAAAGCTTCTGGACCAGGCTTCAACAAAACTGAAATGCAGTAGATTAAATCCTGATCCAGATCTGAAAATAGTGAAGGGAGCTAGAGTGTAAAGCTTTTACTTCTAGCCTGCTAGTAGAGACCATTTGATCTGCAGATCTTGTCCTGGGAAGCTTTTAAAGTGTTTCCACTTGAAAATTGGGAGAATACTGGTTAAGTCTTCCACCAGTCCAGTCTATCTTACATAATTTTTTCTTAAGTGAAGATCTGACCCTATTCAGCACATTCAGTGGCTTCTTATTACTTCAGTGATAAAAATAATCTCTTGTATTTATTTTTTCTTAGTCATTCACTACCTGGCCCTAATCTCTTTCTGGCCACAGTGATCATTAATGCCCCACCTATACTGTTATATATTGTCAAATTGGCCTTCTTTCTGTTTCTACCAAAATGCCCTCCATCTCTGTGCCTTTGCTCTGGTCACGCTACTGAAGGATTGGGATGTCCTCTCTCCTTAGCTACATCAGAATTCCTCTTTAACATTTAAACTCAAGCACCAAATTCTGCATGAAGCCTTTCTTGGTCCTTTCCCAACTACTAGTGTTCTCATTCTCAAACTGCAGTTATTCCTTCCATATCTTGATTTTCTCCATCTGGGTTTCGACATGTTGGGGGCTTGAGGGAGAAGGAGAGAGGAAAGCACACAAAAAAATGAAATGGGGATTTGGGGGGAGTTTTGTGGAGGCTACAGATAAAGTGTGAAGGCCAGAAGATGAAACAGAGCTTATAATCAAATATTTAACTGAAATTTTACAATAAGATACTATAAACAATCCAAAAATATTTAGACTTATTTCCTAGTATGAAGGAAGACCCAAAAAATTTTAAATGAATTTTCCAGATTGTGATGTGAAAGGGATAAGTATGTTTTGATAATATTTGTATTCATTCACTTTATATTTATACTGTATATACACATACATTCTTGTTGTCTCCATGTCTGAAGACAAGTTACTTGGGAGAAAGAATTTCTTCTGTGTACTTTTCTTTCCAGAGCTTTGTATATTTACATGCTTAATGAATGCTTGCTGATAAATTGATATATTCTTGCAAAAAATGTACGTGTTCAAATCTTATTTTGAGAGAATAATTATAGTCTAAAAAACCTTAAGATTTGTTCTGAAGCCTTATTTTTTCAGTCTTTTGTTCTGGAAATTGAAATTATTATCTCGGGGAAAATATTTTTCTTGGTAAAATGCAATTATTCCTAAAGCCTCAGATATGTTTTTACCTCTATTTATTCATAACATCCCCAGTATATCTATAAAATATATTCATAGGCTCTCTGATGGTTAACGCAAAAAAAGTTACTAGCTTCTCCTCTCCTTTAATCAGGTGTCAAAAGTACTAATGTTGGCTTCAAGGAGAAAAAGTATAAAAAAAGACTCTGCTGCAAGGAAACAGCTTGTAAAGGGAGATAAGACTTGTGGAGAACCTCAGTCGGATGAAGCTTTGTACTTAGAGCTGTGATAAATGAGGAAGGGTTTTCTCTGTGGTGTTTTTGTGAGTTACTCATTTGAAATTTTCCATTTCCCCCCTTATTTTAATAAAACATCAGTAATTTTGTGAATAGCATACTTTCATATACACGAAGTACCTCCAACTACTTTCAGGATCACTAGAGGTGCTTGGGGACAATCATTTTTGTAGCTAATGGTCTGATCATCTATCTGATCTGTTCTTAAGTTGTTAAACTGAATCAAAGATGCACAAATCCAATAATAAAACCATCAAGATAAGAAATGATGTTGATTAAAAAATCACAGGTTGAGATTTGGGGGCAATCTGAGTTGGAGGTGAAACATCTTTGAATACAAAAGGATGCAATCTCTTACACCAGGAGGGGATACCTAAAATTTCTTAGATTCCCCTGTAGAATGGAAAGATATAGTCATTATGAAACACATAGTCCCAAAGGTGGATTCCTATAATATGTTGCCTGTAGAATCCTTTGGTAAGAATGAAAAACAGCTGATAGTTTTCTCTTTCATTCTATAGTCATCATGGAAAAACAACACTATGATTGCAGGATGCTCCAATCATACTTTTCTTTTCTTTTCTTTTCTTTTCTTTTTCTTCAAGGCAATTGGGGTTGTAACTTACCCAAGGAAACACAACTAGTAAGAATTAAATGTCTGAGGCAGATTTGAACTCAAGTCTTCTTGACTTCAGGACTGATATTCTATCTACTGCTATGCTATCTAAAGATGGCAACCATATAGCTGATAGTTCTTACGTGTGTGTTGACTCTATTGTCAATATTGCAACCTATATATTTGCTTCCTTTCCATTTATCCCTGTTTTTTAAACTTCCTGCCTTGTAACACACATCCCCCTTATCAGAGTCCTTACCTGGTAACATTCTATTGCTATGGGGTCAGGCATAGCCTCCTGAAAAATTGTAAACTAGAAAATTTCTCTTAGTGACTAAAACTCACTCAAACCCAGAATTGTGGGAAATAAAATCCTGAGTGTCAGTATAATGGGGTAGGTCATTCAAAGAGCTTTCTCCAGGTTTCAAGTTGGGACTCAAGTAAAAAGGAATAGGACATTAACCACCTATTCATTCATCCACATTTCCTAATTAATCTGAATTCTTTGTACTCTAGGCATTACATGTCAGACAGAAAAGCTCCATTTGCACACAAATTTCTGTATTCATTCCCCTTAAAAGGGAAAGTAAATAAATCCAAGTTGATGACATTTTGCTATGATTTGTGACTCAAGTTCATGAAGGGAAAATGCCTGATGGGAACCAGTTTCTGTGTAAAGATTCCCCAAGGTACTTTGTGGTCTAGAATATTCACTTTAAACACAATGTTTAATATAATGCCCCAAAAATATACAGGGAGAAAAAAGCTACCTGGATTTTGAGGATTAGTGGTTCCAAAGGGTATCATATTAAATTATTTATATCTTATTTCTCTAGTCATGAGGTTCTTCTTCTCTGCTGGCAGAGAATAATCATATAAACATAAAAAGTAAGCTGAGATCACAATGTGAAGAACATTTGGACACAGTTACCAGCTTTACATTTTATTGTAACATTAGTAGGAGCCTTGTCTGGAAAATTCTTTCCTTGAAAACAACCTTTACATACACCTATGTGAAATATAAAGAAGATTTTAAATATGTGTATATTTCACTCCATTCTCAAATATATATGTCCATTCCTACAGGTATAAGTATATATCTTTACACACACACACACACACACATATATATATATACACACACATACATATCTACATATAAAATAGTACATGTGTGTATGTATGTGCCATGTGTATCATAGCATGCCATATATATAATATATATATAATATATCAAAAATAACTTCCTTAAAAATTAAAGTGAAATTTACTGATCTATAGATTTCCCTTTCCCTACTCTTATGGTATCATTCCCCTTTCCCAAGTTTTTTTCAGACTTAAAATTCATTATCAAATCTCTATATAGGCTTTCCCCAAGGACTGATATAGAATCTTTTCTCATATATGATAAAATCACAGATAATCCCAGTTGAATTCCTTTATAGAGCTCATATATAAACCTTGACAAACACTCTATTCTGTATCCCAGGCACTGGCTTTAACATTTAATTAAGCTTGAAGGGGAGCCAAGATGGTAGAGTTGCAGAAAAATGCAAATATCTCCATCCCTATTTCTCTATCTTCAAATAGTTGTTCAAACATATATAGAAAATGCACTAGGCAAATGCTGATTGGAAAGAGAAAATAATTTCAGCCCAAGTTGGCACAAGAATATAGATTATGTATTATTTAAGTTCCATGAATAAGGAAAAGTAGAAAAAACTCAGAACCATATGCATAAAGTGATGTTATGATATAATTTTATGCCTTATAAGTATAAGTAATCCCACAAATTAAGTCAGAGAGATAGTGGACAGAGAGTTAGACTTAGAGCTAGAAAGACCTGGATACAAATTTTGCCTCTAACACTAGCTATGTGACTCTTGGCAAATCATTTTACTTCTATCTGTTTAGGGTAACTCTCCAAGACTGTTAAGTTGAAGATAAAGTTCCAACCAAGATTTTATAGTAAAAGTGATTTCCTCATCCAGGAGTTACTTAAACCAATGAAGTCACAAGTTTAATTTCTATCC
Organism: Antechinus flavipes; assembly: GCF_016432865.1. Lineage (NCBI taxonomy): Eukaryota > Metazoa > Chordata > Mammalia > Dasyuromorphia > Dasyuridae > Antechinus > Antechinus flavipes. The sequence continues at coordinate 83,400,345 of NC_067403.1, read as the reverse complement.
CTGTCTTAAAATAATTCATCAAATTCTAATGAGCTACTTCCAGCACTTGATAATTATCTTTCTTAAAAGTATGTCTTCTAAATAAGAAATACAGGAGACATAGAGAGGAAATCCAGCATACTCATGATCTCCAAATTGTTTGCAATTCTGCTATAATGAATATATAAGTGGTAATCATTATCCAGGTCTCCAAAACTTATTTAAAAAAACTTAAAAATTCATACTCTTTTGCTGGGAATTCAAGACTGTCAACAATCTGTTGCCTCATATCCTTTCAACATTATTTCAAATTACTTATTTCTAGAAATTAATTTCTTGGCTAAAATATTCTACTTTCTGCCCTCTGAGCATCTAATTGTCTTCAGAATGACTAAAGTTATTCCATATAATGAAGATAGCCTTAATGCTTCTTTTATCCTTTATCCAGGTTTATCCATAAACTTTTATCCATTTTTAAAGCTTAGTTCAAATAATTATTCCTTCAAGAATTCTTTCCCATTATTCCCTCTCGCCACCAATATCTCACATCAGACTACACATAATCCTTTATTTTCCTTTTTTTCTATGTGTGTGAGAGTTGCACTTAATTGTATATATAAACAGTTTAAACAGGCAATCCTGATCAATTTAATATGTTCTCCACTTAATGTGTTGAGATTCCTGATTGTGGTCTTATATTAGGAACAATCTGCAGACTACCTTCCCTTGCAGAGCAAACTCTGGAAATAGCAACTAGCGGAAAAGCAACCAGGAACACCTGTGATTGGACTTGGGGGGGAGGGGGAGAGTCTGTCTTCAAGATAATCATTAGCTGAAAGTTAGTTAGTTTGTTGGAAGAGCCATACCTCCCTTCATTGCCAACATCAAGTGAACTGTGAAACCATGGTTGTTTGCTTGTTGAGACTAATTCTTCTTCTTCTCCTCCTCCTCCTCCTCCTCCTCCTCCTCCTCCTCGTCTTCCTCCTCCTCCTCCTCTTCCTCTTCCTCCTCCTCCTCCTCCTCCTCCTCCTCGTCTTCCTCCTCCTCCTCCTCTTCTTCCTCCTCCTCCTCCTCCTCCTCCTCCTCTTCCTTCTCTCTTCTTCTTCTTCTTCTTCTTCTTCTTCTTCTTCTTCTTCTTCTTCTTCTTCTTCTTCTTCTTCTTCTTTTTTCTTCTTCTTCTTTTCTTTCTCCTCCTCCTCCTCTTCTTTTTTCTCCTCTTCCCCTTCTTTTTCTTATTCTTCTTGATCTTCATCTTTCTTATTCTTCTTTCCTTTTTCTCTTATTATAAGAGCAGAAAGGGAGAAAAGGTGATTTTTTTTCTTTCCCTCTTACCATTGGGAGCAGTTAATGGTAACACTAGGAGAAACATATAGCAAGTTCTATGCATTTGCACAGGGAGTTCCTAAATCTCAAGTGTGAAGAAAAACTGCTAACACTCACACAAACAGCAGCAGCAACAACAACAATAACTAACATTTATATAGCTTACTATATAGATTTCTTTTGAAGCATTATATTCTACAATTATGACCTTATGTTCCACAACAACTCTGGGAGATATATGCTATTGTTATCCCCATTTTAGCTATGAGAAAATAGAAGTATAAAGAATCTAAGTGATTTGCACAACTAATGCACATAAGTATTTGAGTAAGTATTTGAGATAATTTGAACTCAGGTCATTCTGTCCACTGAATCACCTAACTGTGCCTTGTTTGTAGTTCTCAGGGCACTGATATTATATCATACTAGGGTAATTTAGCCAAATGTACTAATTCTCTATTAGTGAAGCCATTTGTATTGTTCTTATTTAACTTCTATATTCTATAGATACCATGACACTGACAAAACAGAAGAATAAAACTACAAATTAATTCTGGTTTTACAAAAATTATACTAATTAGGATTATCTTTTGCATATTACTATTACTAATAATAGTAAAGTATTACTTTTAAGTATACAAAGGATTTTCCTCACAACTCTGGGAGGTAGATGCTGTAAATATTATGTCTGTGTTATAAATGGGAAAATTAAAACAGAAAAGTTGTTACTTTCTTATAGTCTTGCAGTTAGTTAAATGCCAGAAAAATATCTTTTGTTTCTGCTTACTAAATCATGAGGCAAATACATATTATTAGTGTATATCAGATAAATTTTGTATATTCTTTTTCATATATTTCATATATATGCATTTAATTTGCATTCACCTTAAGATAATTGTATACTCATTCATTTATGCATATTCAATATTTTACTATAACTTTTATTTTGACTTTCATTAATAAGTAGAGGTACTGAAAAATATAAACCAGAGAGTAAGCAAAGAAAATAAGGAGAAAATGTATAAGGTAACCCTTTCTTCCACCCCAGAAATTCTATATGCTTCCATTATATGATGATTTTTAAACTTATCCCAATGAGTAGATTGAGGTGGTGGAGAAATGGCCAGACATAGAGTCAGGGACCTATATTCAAATTCTAGCTTTGACATATATAAGCTGTGCTATAATGGACAACATGCTTCACTTTTTATGAGCCCATGTCACCCCAAAAGACTTATTTCTAGATAATTTGTTTTTTTTTTTTCGTTTTTTTTTTTTTTCTAGATAATTTGTTAATCTTCAGGGCACATTGTGATGCAAAGATTACCGATAGTAATCAGTCCTGAGTTCAAATCCAGAGAATGCAACTTATTATCTGCATGACCTTGAATAAGGCTTACAATCTCTAAAGTTTTCACTTTTTTGTTCAATTGTAAAATGAGGGTATAATCTATATGATCTCTTAAAATCCCTTTTGGCTTCATATATATGAACCCCATGGAGAAGAACCCCAAATAAAAAATTATTTAATGTCTTTAAGAGGTTAGTAGTCAAGCCTTCCTTATTTCTGAGATTCTTTGTGACCTTCTTTTCTTGTGTATAATACTAATCTGTTGCTGTTATCATCTTTAACTAAATAGCTGTAGTTAATATAGATAACATTCTTTTAGTTCTGCTTTCTTTACTTTGAATCACATTCCCAAAAACATGAGAAAAAATGTTGCTAATGGCCCTAATTTGGAACACTGGCCATTCAACTGTCTTAAATACTCATTATTTTTAGCAGATGCCATCTGTCTCGTGATCAGATATTATAAAGTAGAGAAAATGCTTTGAAAATTTTAAAGTACAATATAAAAGTCTATTATTATCATTGTTATCATTTTATTCCAATCATAATCCCTTCTGCCTACCATTAGGAAGACTACACAATTTTACAGAGACAGATATTATGATAGGAAGAAAGCTTGACAGGGGACAAAAGAATAAGGTTCTATTACTTTGTTTAGTTTGTTACTATTTGTTTACTTTATTATTTTTTTATATTATTGAGTTTTGTCTACTGAGTTGTGTCTTTGTTACTCTTTGTCTGTCGCTGAGTTGTGACCTCCTTACCCTGTGTACCATAGCAAGCCATGAAATTTTCTTGACAATGTTATTTCCATTTCCTCCTCCAGTGGATTCAAGCAAACAGATATTAAATGACTTGCCCAGTCATACAGCTAGTGATATCTAAGTCCAGAATTAAACTCTGGTATTTCTTATTTCAGGCTCAGTACTCTAACCACTGAGTCACTTAGCTATCTATTATTTACTATTTGTGTGCTCTATTGCAAATCATTTAACTTCTCTACTTTGCAGATTTTTCATTTGCAATGTGAGGGAGATATACTAGATAATTTCTTAGATTCCTTTCAATTTTTTTGATTTGATCATATAGATTAGTTGGGAAGACATTTTTATGGACTTTAAGATCACCAAAAATTTATTTGACATATTCTTTTGTATTTGGATAATAGACATAGAAAAACTTGAGGATAATAGTTATTTTCAGGTAGACAAAATGTGAAAGCAGGATGAGGAAGATGGGTGCAAAACGATGAGTTGGAGAATGTCTGACTATCTGGGTCAGGGAAAAGAAGTATTATATTTGACATTTGTTTCATCTAAGATATGGGTAGTCATCTGCACAAACCATGTTTGATCTCATACTAATCCCATTCCCTATCTATCTTTCTTTTTTCTATCTCCCTTAACCCAACTCCACCAATATCAGATCTGTTCATTGTTTCTGCTGTGTTACCTGGGATGCATTTTTAATAGGTAATAAACTAGCTTTCACCTTACAATTTTTCTTTCTCAGTACTTCTATCTTGTACTCACTGAAACAGCTCCAATGTTGTTCTGGTAAAATACTTAACAACCTACTCTTCCCAAAATACACACATGATTGAATTTATGTTTGATTGTTAATGTTTTCTCCATTCTTAAATCTGTGAATCAATAAGACAATAAATCAATCCTTAATTTGTAGTATTTGAGGATTTCTGAAGACTACACCAAAATTTTAAAAATCAGTTGTTTTGAGCCAGGTTAAGCTAGTTCCAGTAAAGCCCTGCAATAGCTCTTACTTGATTTCAAGGCCCAGAGTCACCCTTCCAACACTATATGAGCTTTCTTTCATACTATCTCATCTATATCCTTTTCAAAATTTTTAATGATCTCTTAATTACCAAATCTAATACCCCTTTCTCCTCTTCATCCTTTTCTTTCTAGTATTTCATAGTATTATTCTCTCTCACTTTTCCCCCTATCTTTTTGGCTGCTCCATCTCAGACTCTTTCATGGAATCTTTATACAGGTCATGCTTACTAACCATAATATGTTTCTCCAAAGTATTTTCCTAGGTCTTATTTTTCCTCGTTCTATACTGTTTCTTTTGGTTGTGTCTTGCAGTCACACATTTCCAATTGTTTATTGGATATAACATAAAAGTCTTAGATGCCACATTTCTAAAGCCAAACTCAGTATTTTTCACTCAAAATTCTCTCATCTTACTAATTTCCCCATTATTTTGAAGGCTATCATTATCTTCCCAGTCAATGGAGCTCAAAAAGTAGATCTCATACTCAATTCCTCATTCTCTCATCACCTCTGCTCCCTAAGCAATATAGTTCCAAGTCATGTTGATTTTTATCTTCACATCGTCTTTCATATACATGCCCTTCTCTCTTCTGCCATTGTCCCTATTCTGATACAGTTCCTTTTGACTTCAAAACTGGACTATTTCTTTTTTTTTTTATTAAAGCTTTTTATTTTTCAAAACATATGCATGGACAATTCTTCAACATTAGCCCTGTGTTCCAATGTTTCCCCCCTCCCCCCAACATGCTTCCCTAGATGACAAATAGTCCAATATATGTTAAATATGGTAGAAATATATGTTAAATCCAATATATGCACACATATTTATATGATTATCATGCCACAAAAGAAAAAAAGAGAAGCAAAATAAAATGTAAGCAAACAACAAAAAGAGTGAAATGTTATGTTGTGAACCACACTCAGTTCCACAATCCTCTCTCTATGTGTAAATGGCTCGCTTCATCATTGAACAATTGGAACAGGTTTGAATCATCTCATTGTTGAAAAGAGCTAAGTCCGTCAGAACTGATCATTATATAATCTTGCTGTTGCCGTGTACAATGGAACTGGTTTGAATCATCTCTTTATTGAAGAGAGCTAAGTCCGTCAGAACTGATCATTATATAATCTTGCTGTTGCCATGTACAATGATCTCCTGGTTCTGCTTATTTCACTTAGCATCAATTCATGTAAGTCTCTTCAGGCCTTTCTGAAATCCACCTGTTGGTCATCTTACAAAACAATAATATTCCATAACATTCATATGCCATAATTTATTCAGCCATTCTCCAATTGATGGACATCCATTCAGTTTCCAAAAACTGAACTATTTTAAGAACCTTCTGCATGATCTCCTTCCTTAAGTCTCTTTTCCCTACAATCTATTCTTCCATTCATTTACCACATAGATCTTCCTAAAGAACAAGTCTGCAGTCTAATGGCTCTGTTTCTTTGTCTCTAAATCTGCCTCTCTCTGTTTCTTTCTCTGTGTCTCTGTCTCAATCTCTCATTCTTTTGGTCTTTCTCTCTCTCTCTCTCTCTTTCTTTTTTTTTCCTCCTCTATCTCTCTCACACATACACACATATATCACCACTCAGTGACTTCCTATTACATTCAGGATCAAATACAAAATATTTTGGCTTTTACAATCTATAACTTGGCCCTTTCTTACTTTTCCAGTCTGCTCACACTTTGCTTCCCTCTTAGTACTTTGTAATCTAGTGACTTTGGCATTATTTTTATTCCCTGCACAATATACAATATCTCCTGACTCCATGCATTTTCATTTGCTATTCCTCATGCTTGGAATTCTTTCTCTTCTCATCTCTGCTTCCTGTCTTGTCTGGTTTTTTTCAAGTCTCAGTGAAAATCCTATCTTCTACTAACAACCTTTCCTGCTCTCCTTAAATGCTAGTGCCTTCCATTTGAGATCATGTCCAAGTTATTCTGTACATATCTTACTTAAACATAATTGTTTTTCTGTAGTCTCCCTCCATTAGATTGTGAGCTTCTTGAGAACTAGAACTAATTTTTAATCTTTCTTTGTATCCACAATGCTTACCAAGTTCCTGGCACATTGTAAATGATTAAAAAATGCTTATTTTCAACAAATTCTTTTTCAAGGAAAATTTTTTAAGAATATTTTATTTTTTTCAAATACATACAAAGATAGTTTTCTTTTTTCTTTTTTTTTCAGTTCTTGCTCTTTTTTTTTTTTAATTTAATTTTATTTAATAATAACTTTGTATTGACAGAATCCATGCCAGGATAATTTTTACACAGCATTATCCCTTGCAATCACTTATGTTTCATTTTTTCCCCTCCCTCCCTCCCCTCCCGCCCCCAAGATGGCAAGCAGTCCTATATATGTTAAATATGTTACAGTATATCCTAGATACAATACATATTTGCAGAACCGAACAGTTCTCCCGCTGCACAGGGAGAATTGGATTCAGAAGGTAAAAATAACTCAGGAAGAAAATCAAAAATCAAATAGTTCACATTCATTTCCCAGTGTTCCTTCTTTGGGTGTAGCTGTTTCTGTCCATCATTTATCCAATGAAACTCAGTTAAGTCTCTTTGTCAGAGAAATCCACTTCCATCAGAATACATCCTCATACAATATCGTTGTCGAAGTGTATAATGATCTCCTGGTTCTGCTCATCTCACTTAGCATCAGTCCATGTAGGTCTCTCCAAGCCTCTCTGTATTCATCCTGCTGGTCATTCCTTACAGAGCAATAATATTCCACAACATTCATATATCACAATTTACCCAGCCATTCTCCAATTGATGGGCATCTATTCATTTTCCAGTTTCTAGCCACTACAAACAGGGCTGCTACAAACATTTTGGCACATACAGGTCCCTTTCCCTTTTTTAGTATCTCTTTGGGGTATAAGCCCAATAGAAACACTGCTGGATCAAAGGGTATGCACAGTTTGATAACTTTTTGGGCATAATTCCAGATTGCTCTCCAGAATGGCTGGATTCGTTCACAACTCCACCAACAATGCATTAGTGTCCCCATTTTCCCGCAGCCCCTCCAACATTCATCATTATTTTTTCCTGTCATCTTAGCCAATCTGACAGGTGTGTAGTGATATCTCAGAGTTGTCTTAATTTGCATTTCACTGATCAATAGTGATTAGGAACACTCTTTCATGTGAGTGGTAATAGTTTCAATTTCTTCATCTGAAAATTGTCTGTTCATAGCCTTTGACCATTTATCAATTGGAGAATGGCTTGATTTTTTATAAATTTGAGTCAATTCTCTATATATTTTGGAAATGAGGCCTTTATCAGAACCTTTAATTGTAAAGATGTTTTCCCAGTTTGTTGCTTCCCTACTAATCTTGTTTGCATTCGTTCTGTTTGTACAAAGGCTTTTTAATTTGATATAATCAGAATTTTCTATTTTGTGATTGGTAATGGTCTCTAGTTCATCTTTGGTCACAAATTTCTTTCTCCTCTACAAGTCTGAGAGATAAACTATCCTATGTTCCTCTAATTTATTTATAATCTTGTTCTTTATGCCTAGGTCGTGGACCCATTTTGATCTTATCTTGGTATGTGGTGTTAAGTGTGGGTCCTTGCCTAATTTCTGCCATACTAATTTCCAGTTATCCCAGCAGTTTTTATCAAATAATAAAATCTTATCCCAAAATTTAGAATCTTTGGGTTTGTCAAACACTAGATTGCTATAGTTGACTATTCTGTCTTGTGAACCTAACCTTTTCCACTGATCAACTAATCTATTTCTAAGCCAATACCAAATGGTTTTGGTGACTGCTGCTTTATAATATAATTTTAGATCAGGTACAGCTAGGCCACCTTCATTTGATTTTTTTTTTCATTAATTCCCTTGAGATTCTCGACTTTTTATTGTTCCATATGAATTTTGTTGTTATTTTTTCTAAATCATTAAAATATTTTCTTGGAAGTCTGATTGGTATAGCACTAAATAAATAGATTAGTTTAGGGAGTATTGTCATCTTTATTATATTCGCTTGGCCTATCCAAGAGCACTTAATATTTTTCCAATTATTTAAGTCTGACTTTATTTGTGTGAAAACTTTTTTGTAATTTTGCTCATATAATTCCTGACTTTCCTTTGGTAGGTAGATTCCCAAATATTTTATGCTATCAACAGTTATTTTGAATGGAATTTTTCTTTGTATCTCTTGCTCTTGGATTTTGTTGGTGGTGTATAAGAATGCTGAGGATTTATGGGGATTTATTTTGTATCCTGCTACTTTGCTAAAATTATGAATTATTTCTAATACCTTTTTAGTAGAATCTCTGGGGTTTTCTAGGTATACCATCATATCATCTGCAAAGAGTGATAGTTTGGTTTCCTCATTGCCTACTCTAATTCCTTTAATCTCTTTCTCGACTCTTATTGCAGAGGCTAGTGTTTCTAATACTATATTGAATAATAATGGTGATAGTGGGCAGCCTTGTTTCACTCCAGATCTTACTGGGAAAGGTTCTAGTTTTTCCCCATTGCATATGATGCTTACTGAAGGTTTAAAATATATGCCCCTAACTATTTTAAGGAAAAGTCCTTTTATTCCTATGCTCTCAAGTGTTTTTATTAGGAATGGCTGTTGGATTTTATCAAATGCTTTTTCTGCATCTATTGAGATGATCATATGGTTTTTGTTTGGTTGGTTGTTGATATAGTCAATTATGTTAATAGTTTTCCTAATATTGAACCAGCCCTGCATTCCTGGTATAAATCCTACTTGGTCATAGTGTATTATCCTGGGGATGATTTTCTGTAATCTTTTTGCTAATATTTTATTTAAGATTTTAGCATCAATATTCATTAGGGAGATTGGTCTATAATTTTCTTTCTCTTGTTTTCAGCCTACCTGGTTTAGGTATCAGTACCATATCTGTGTCATAAAAGGAGTTTGGTAGGACTCCTTCAATCCCTACTTCTTCAAATAGTTTATTTAGCATTGGAGTTAATTGATCTTTAAATGTTTGATAGAATTCGGATGTAAATCCATCTGGTCCTGGGGATTTTTTCTTAGGGAGTTGATTAATAGTTTGTTCTATTTCTTTTTCTGAGATAGGAGTGTTTGGATATTTACTTCTTCCTCTGTTAGTTTAGGCAAGCTATATTTTTGGAGGTATTCTTCTATTTCATTTAAGTTGTCGAATTTATTGGCATAAAGTTGGGCAAAGTAACTCCTAATTATTGCTCTAATTTCCTCTTCGTTAGTGGTGAGTTCTCCCTTTTCATTTTTAAGACTAACAATTTGATTTTCCTCTTTCCTTTTTTTAATCAGATTTACTAAGGGTTTGTCTATTTTGTTGGTTTTTTCATAGAACCAACTCTTAGTTTTATTAATTAATTCAATAGTTTTTTTACTTTCAATTTTATTGATCTCTCCTTTTATTTTTTGAATTTCAAGTTTAGTGTTTGATTGGGGGTTTTTAATTTGTTCCTTTTCTAGCATTTTTAGTTGCAAGCCCAATTCATTGACCTTCTCTTTCTCTATTTTATACAAATAGGCCTCTAGAGATATGAGATTTCCCCTTATTACCGCTTTGGCTGCATCCCATACATTTTGGTATGATGTCTCATTATTATCGTTTTTTTGGATGAAGTTATTAATTATGTCTATAATTTGCTGTTTCACCCAATCATTCTTTAGTATGAGATTATTTAGTTTCCAATTATTTTTTGGTCTACTTTCCTGTGGCTTTTAATTGAATGTAATTTTCAATGCATCATGGTCTGAAAAGGATGCATTCACTATTTCTGCCTTACTGCATTTGAGTTTGAGGTTTTTATGTCCTAATATATGGTCAATTTTTGTATAAGTTCCATGAACTGCTGAAAAGAAGGTGTACTCCTTTCTGTCCCCATTACATTTTCTCCAGAGATCTATCATATCTAATTTTTCTAGTATTCTATTTACCTCTTTGACTTCTTTCTTATTTATTTTGTGGTTTGATTTATCTAATTCTGAGAGTGCAAGGTTGAGATCTCCCACTATTATAGTTTTACTGTCTATTTCTTCTTGCAGCTCTCTTAATTTCTCTTTTAAGAATTTAGATGCTACACTACTTGGTGCATATATGTTTAATATAGATACTTCTTCATTATCCATTCTACTCTTTAGCAAGATATAGTGCCCTTCCTTATCTCTTTTGATTAGATCAATTTTTGCTTTAGCTTGATCTGAGATCAGGATGGCTACCCCTGCTTTTTTGGCTTCACCTGAAGCATAGTAGGTTTTGCTCCAACCTTTTACCTTTAACCTGCATGTATCACCCCGCTTCAGGTGTGTTTCCTGTATACAACATATTGTAAGATTCTGGCTTTTAATCCATTCTGCTAACCGCTTCCTCTTTATAGAGGAGTTTACCCCGTTCACATTTATGGTTAAAATGACCAATTCTGTATTACTTGCCATCTTGTTAACCCCGGTTTATGCTTTTCTCCCTTCTTACTCCCTTACCCCCCTTCCCAGTATTAAGCTTGTGAGTACCACTTGCTTCTCACAGCCCTCCCTTTTTTAGTATCCCTCTCCCCCCTTAGAGTTCCCCCTCCAACTTGCCCCTTTCCCTCCCAGTTACCGTATTCCCTTCCACTTAGCTTATTCCTTCCTTTTTCACTTTTCCCTTCTCACTTTTCAATGAGGTGGGAGAAGTTTCACCATGGATTGAATATGTCTAAAATTCTTCTCTTAATGCCAATTCTGAAAGCAGTAAAATACTCACTATATTCATCCCTCTCCATTCTTTCTCTCAGATATACTAGGTTTTCTTTGCCTCTTCATGAAATGTAGTGCCCCCACTTTCCCTTTTTTCTGGTACAATGTCCTTTCCACATCTAGTTTCTAGGACAAGGTATAGATGTATTCTTTATACATCTTTATAGCCGAAATATAGTTCCCAAGATTAATCTTTACCTTTTTAGATTTCTCTTGAGTTCTGTGCTTGTAGATCAAATTTTTTGTTAAGTTCTGGCTTTTTCATCAGAAATAGATGAAATTCGCTTATTTCGTTGAATCTCCATCTTCTTCCCTGGAAAAAGATGCTCAATCTCACTGGGTAAGTTATTTTTGGTTGCATACCAAGTTCCTTAGCCTTTCGGAATATCATATTCCAGGCCCTTCGATCCTTTAATGTGGATGCTGCCAGATCCTGGGTGATCCTTATTGTGGCTCCTTGATACTTGAATTGGATTTTTCTAGCCGCTTGCAGTATTTTTTCCTTTGCCTGAGGGTTCTGGCATTTGGCCACTATATTCCTTGGTGTTTTGATTTTAGGATCCCTTTCAGTAGGGGATCGATGAATTCTTTCAATGTCTATTTTACCTTCTGTTTCTATGACTTCTGGGCAGTTCTCTTTGATAATTTCCTGGAAAATAGTGTCCAGGCTCTTTTTTTCATCATACTTTTCTGGAAGTCCGATGATTCTCAGGTTGTCTCTCCTGGATCTGTTTTCCAGGTCTGTTGTCTTCCCCAGAAGGTATTTCACATTCTTTTCCATTGTTTGATTTTCTTGGATTTGCTTGACTGATTCTTCTTGTCTCCTCGAGTCATTCAATTCCAATTGTTCGACCCTGATTTTCAGTGAGGTATTTTCTTCACTCACTTTTTTAAGATCTTTTTCTAATTGTCCAATTGAGTTCTTTTGTTCTGTGGAATTTTTTTCCATTTCGCCAATTTTGTTTTCCAGTTCACCAATCCTATTTTTCAAGGATTTGGTTTCTTTATCCACTCTCTCTTTAACTGACTTCTCCAGGCTCTTTTGCCAAGCCTCCCTCTCCTTTTGCCAAGCCTCCCTCTCCTTTTGCAAAGCCTCCTTCTCCTTTTGCCTAGCCTCCCTCTCCTTTTGCCAAGCCTCCCTCTCCTTTTCCCATTTTTCTTCTAGCTCCCTTGTGAGAGCCTTTTTCATTTCCTCCATGAGATTCATCTGTGCTGAGGAACATATGATCTCCTCCTTTGGGGATTCACCTGGGGACTGTTTGTTTTTAGTCTCCTCAGGATTTGGAGTCTGCTCTTTATCTGTATAAAAGCTGTCCAGGGTTAAATTCTTTTTCAGTTTCTTGCTCATTCTGTCTAATTATCAAAGACAAACTATCAAAGAAACAGAAGGAAAAAAATCCCTTGAATAGAGGCTGCTTTCTTTGGGGGAGGGGCAGGGTATTCGTGAGGCACGGGTCCTACTGTGCTATGGCGCCTGCGCGCTGAGATCTGAGCGCTCTGAGATCCGAGCGGGCTGAGATGCTGTGGGGGAGGGGTGGCCAGGTCCCGAGAGACTCCAGCTGTTTGGGGCTGTATTCTTCACCCCCGGTGTTTTTAGCTTCTCTGTTGGGCTGCTGACTTGCTGCCGGAGCAAAGTATCTAATCCTGTAGCAAAGCTCTCCCCACAGAGACGGCTGCGATCACGCCCCACCCCCTCTCCGCTCTACTCGGTTCTGAGCTGCTATCTGTGCTCTCGCTGCAGCTGCTGCCCGCAGTCTGCTTCCGATTTAAATACCTTCCCCGCCCTCGCGCAAAAACAGACCTTTCTTGACGAGTCTCAAGGATGGTTTCTCTTGGTAAGTAATTGTATGTTTTTTTTCAGTCGAGCATTAATTCAGAGGCATGAAATGAAATGAATAGTGAGAGAAAAACACAGAGGTTACACAGCAGTGTATTTCCTCTCCGCCATCTTGGCCGGAAGTCCCCCAAAGATAGTTTTCAACATTCACTTTGCAAAACCTTGTGTTCCAAATTTTTCTCCTTCTCTTCCTTCCTACCCGGTCCTGAAGATAGCAAGTAATCTGATATAGATTAAACATGTACAGTTCTTTTAATTGTATTTCCATGTTTGTCATACTAAACAAGAAAAATCAGATCACAAAGGGGAAAAACATGAGAAAGAAAAAACAGTAATAACGAAAAAGTGAAAATACTATGCTTTGATCCATATTCAGTCTCCATATTTAGTCTCCATATTTCTGTCTTTGGATATGGATGACCCTCTCCATCACAAGTCTATTAGAATTGCCTTGAATCACCTCATTGTTGAAAAGAGCCAAGTTCATCACAGTTGATCATCACATAATATTTTTGTTGCCATGTACTATGTTCTCTTGGTTCTGCTCAATTCACTTAGTATATGTTCATAGAAATCTTTCCAGGCCTTTCTGAAATCAGAAAACCAGAACAAATTTCTTATAGAACAGTAATATTCCATTACATTTATATACCATAATTTATTCAGTCATTCTCCAACTGATGGGCATACCCTTAATTTCCAATTCTTTGTCATAACAAAAAAGGCTGCTACAAACATTTTTGCCTGTGTGGATCCTTTTCTCTTTTTATGATTTTTGGAATACAGACCCACACCTCAACAAATTCTTTTTGGCCTGACTTGGAAAGATTCTTTTATGATATATGGGTACCCCTTGCACAATTTTCTAATTCTCTCCCCCAAAGTTGTACACAGAAATATCAGAGTCTAATCTAGTTACAAGATCAGAGAGACTAATTCACTTTTAGGACTGAAAAGGAATATCTCTAACAGAACTCAGGAAGAGGCAGACAATAGTCTGCCTTCTATATTATAGAATATAATTCTCCTTATATTATAATATTATAATAAAAACTGTAATCAAAGTTATGGATAATTTTGAGACAATAAGGTCTCTGTCTCAGGGCACTAAAGTTTAGAGAGTACAAGAAATAACTTGAAAGAAAAGAACCTAGTTGAATTATTGTTTCTATGTAGAAGAATAGTTAATTAAAATAGGAAGTCAAAATAGGAAGACCCAAACAGTTAATAAATGCATAAGAAAACCCCAATTAGTACCTAATACCATATTGTGCTCAAATGTATTTGCTTTTATTTCTTGTAGTATGTTTATACTATACAAGTTGAAAAAGTTAATTTGAGAACTGTTTCCTGCTATTTGACCCAGATGCTGGAGTCATTAGTTACTGTTCTTCTTGGAATGGTAATATTATTAACCTTACTGTACTAAATTAATTTGTTTATATATGGAAAAATAGGAACACTTTTGAGGTAATTTCAATCTATAGTGTTGATGTACTTCAAATAGATTTCTCTATTTTGTAGCCTTTCTGTACTTAATTTTGTAGTCTTTCTATTATTGTATTTCATTCCCTACTTCTTTTCCTTTTTATTTCCATATTTCATGTTATTTCCAGTACCTGGGAAAGTATTTTTGTTAATCCACACATAAATCTTTGTCTCCTTTTCCTCTCCATTATATCTCTACTCTAAGCTCATGGATTCTATAAAGCCTGCTTTATTTAAAATGTCACTGTGACACTAAGAAGGACAGTATTCATTTGCTGAATGAATGTTGAGGCAGAATATGTGAATGTTGATCTTTTTTTCAGTGACTTTTGTACTTTCTTTATAGTTTTAATCTATTTTGAATTTTAATTTGAATTTTACTCCATTTCTGCTATTTCTCCCAGCAGCTAGGCTAGAATATTGTTAATAATCATTTTGTATAAGTAGAAAACAGTTTTCCTCTTGAAGTTATGGGCAGATTTTATAAAGTTATGTTAAATTAAGTAAATTCAGTTTCAACCAACATTTTTTTTTTCAAAACACTGGGATAAGTACTGAGGATGAATATTAAAATTTAGGAAAAAACCAGTCTCTGCCCTCAAGGATTTTGTAACCTTAGAGCAGAAGGGTGGAGGATGGGGTGAATAGAATATACATAAAACTATTAGTGATACAGATTAAAAGGTGATAGATCATAAATCTCAAACAGAAAAAAAATGAGATTGTGAATAGAGTAATCACTTCTAGTTGGGGAAAAATAGAGACTTCATAAAAGAAATAACACAAAAATTGTATTTTTAAAAATTAAGGATTTCAACAATTCAGGAAGTAGAGGAGATGAATTCAAGTCCTTAAAGTATTACTTAAGAAAATGGATGGATTTGGTTGGAGTATAAAGAGTATGAAGAGTAATATTTATGAAGTAAGGCTGGAAATGTAACTTTGAGAGATCTTATTGGAAGGAGAGGATCTCAAATAATTAAAAAGAGTTTAACACATGCCATGTTCACTTATTTTTTTCTGTTTTTTTCCTCTCCCATGGTTTTTCCCTTTTGTTCTGATTTTTCTCTCCCAAAATGATTCATAAAGCAATGTGTACTAAAATTTAAATTAAATTAATTTAAAATAAAATAAAATGAAAAAAGTTTATATTTTATCCTGTAAACAATGAGGACCACTAAAGATTCTTTTTTTTTCTTCAGGGGACTGGATTGAATATTCTCTTAAACTAGTGTTACTTGGGAACAAATTTTCCCCTCTAATACCTTACAAATGTAGGCCAAGAGATCAATGACATTAATTATTGATTGTTGTTGTTGCTGGGTTGTTTTCCAGTTATGTCTGACTCTTCATGACCCTTGGCAAAGATAGTGGAATGGTTTGCCATTTTTTCCAGCTCATTTTAAAAATTGAGTCATTGAGGCAAATATAGTTAAATGAGTTAATAGCATTAATATTATTATTATTATTATTTAATATTATTATTATCTATTAATAGAGTTAATATTTACTGTATAATTTCACACAGGGTCACACAGCTAGTGTCTCAGGCCAGAACTGAACCCAGGAAGTTGAAACTTTCTGAGTTCAGGCCAGGCACTCTATCCACTGTGTTACCTAGCTTTGTCTCAATAATTGATTAGATAAGCACAATTTATTGTGAAATTGCCTGCCTTAACTAAACAGAAAACCAATATTGAAGCCTTTTTTTGAAGATCTTCAGTTCACCACAGTTGTACCTTGTATAGTAGCTAGTTTAATAGACTTTTAAATTTTGAGGCATCCTCCCAAATACTTTTTGTAGAATAGGAAACTCTCTGCTACTGGACATGTTCAGTGAGTGGAGTAATCCAATTATTTAAATATCTTTGAATGGGATAAACTGAGTGAAGAACCCTCATAAGAATGTGGCCTTGACTTGTACCCTAATTGTGACTTGAGACTTTGCAATAACAAGTTGAGCTATGGTTAAAAGTGGCAGGAAATGGATTATCTTAGATTAAACAAACATTTCTCTTCTATCCACTCCATCCCCCCATCTTTTCTTTAGTATTTAGGTACCTAATAGGTAAAGGGTGTTCTGGGGTCAATATTAGTTTCTGGGTAAATTGGAACTCACCAGCCATTGGGAGAAAAGATCAGAAGGGAAGTGGGGGGTTCCCGTTAGAATCTATATAAAGTTGTATTTTGCAGTTTGCAGTTTACACTCCTCTACTAACATCTTGTCTGTTGAGAGTTGCCCTTCCTCCAAAGACCTCAGTAAATCCCTTTTTGCTTTTTAATTGAGAGTCTCTGATTTTAATTTTGGGTAAGGGTCACTGTCCCACACATCTTCAAGGTCACCTAAGAGTGGGGCTCCACACATCTTCGTGGTCACCTAAGTGTGGGGCTCAATTAGAACATTTGGATAACCAGAATATTCCATCTTCCTATAAGTTAACATATGTATTCATTACACACATGCACACACACACACACACACACACACACACACACACACATTGAATTTCCAGCCAAGACTGGAGAATTTTTCATGAAAATCTCCTAATTGGTGAAGAATATATGGACTCAATGCTACATCCCTATATAAGGGACAGAGTTGGAACAATATCTTGAGAGAGAAAATATATTCTTTATTGTTTCTTTCATGTGAGAGAGATATGATTCTAGACTCTCTTGGGGAGGCTCCAGGGAGGAGAAAGAGAGATTCTCTTGCAGAAATGTAGGATAATTTGGTTTTTCAACATATCCTTGATTTCCATCTTGTTTCCCAAGAAGCTTTGGGGGCTTGCTTCTTGGGGTTTCTCTTGATCGATAAAGATGAAAACTTAATTACATATCTGCCTGACTTTCTGAATTTCTTTCAGTTTCAGCTCAAATCTTTTCCTAATTTTTAATCTTAGTGCTTTCCTACTAAGATGATGATTAAATTGGCCTGCATGTATCTTATTTGAATGTAGTTATTTGTAATCATCTCCCCCACTAGATTGTAAGCTTCTTGAGATTAGAGATTGTTTTTTTTTCCCTTCAGTGCTAGCTCGAGGCAGAGAAGAGGCACTTAATAAATTTTAACTGATGACTTAGAAAAGAAATTTGTTCTTGTATATGTTCTGATATATTCTAATCTGTAAATTTCTCTGATTGCTGGTTGCTATTTACTTGGATTAAGGACTTTATTGTTCACTCATAGTGATGATCTTTTATGAAAATAGCATTTGATGGGAAAGGACCAACCTGGATTATTTAAACTAAGGTCTACTCTTCCCTCTTAAGGGATAGTGAGTGATCAGGAAAGTTTGTTTTTTGTTCTAAATCAATCATGCTTTAGAATAGCTATATTAGGAAGAAAGATAGATGTAATTCTAATTTTGTAGCCATATCTCAGGCACTTTATCCTGGTCCTCACAAGACATTAAGGTCAGTTACTCTAAGAGAAGGTTAGGAAGATTACAGAAATATCTAGGAATGCCTCCTTTAAGTCACTTGTTTATACTTTTAGAGAGACCATGAAGAAAACATATCTCAAATAGAGTAAATCATAGGATCTTGAACTGACATAAATGTTCGATGACCTAATATATAAGAGATAACTGAAGGTCAAAAAGATGAAGGTCATACAAGTACTACACAGTAGAATCAGATTTTGAATCCAGATTCTTTGCATCCAATCATATATTCTTTCTACTTCATTCTCTGGCCATTCATCCATACATATATATTTTACATAATAAAGCATGAACTTTGAAGAGTTATGGGAACACAGGCATACTAATACTCTATTGGTGGAGATGTGGATTGACCCACCATTCTGGAAAGTGATTTAGAGTTATGCTCAATTAAGCATGTCCTTTGACCCAGTTATGCTACACTTTTCCTCAGAAGAGACCAAAGAAAGAGAAAATTGTACAAAATAATATGTACAAAACATGTACAAAAACAGATGTATAGCAGCTCTTTGGTAGCAGCCCCTAAATTGGACATTAAAGAGGGGTTATTTACCTATTATGGTTAAAAAGATTGTGACATGCGAAAAAATGGAATATTATCTATATTGCTATACAATATAGACATGGCAAAATGGATGATTTCAGAGGAAATTGGTAAGAAGATCTCTATGAACTAGTATAGAGTGAAGTGAACCTTGCTAGATAATAATTTATAGGATAGCAACATTATAAAGAAAAAGACTTTGAAAGACTTCAATTCAATGATAAATCATCAGTGAAAAAAACTAAACATGGACACATTACCAAAGATTTCCCAAGGATGTGAAAGAAGTAAAATGAAAAATGAGATTTACATGTCTGAACAAAATCAATTGAGAATTTGTTTTGTGAGCTACTTATATTTGTCATGAGACATGGACATTAAGTGTTTGTAATAAGAATTGAAGTGTAAACTCTAAGAAAGCAGAAGGTATTTTTTTTGTAGAGGGCTGGAACTATGCACTGAAGTTGGGACTGCCGAGCACTTGAGGCTAACTTCTGATTGGACAATACTCTATGGGCATATGCTTGGAAAACGGTCCTTTCCACTATGTGTGCTGGCTCAATGATTGGTGTATAGAGGATTGTAGGAGGGACTAGGAGGTGAAGTAAAGCTAGCCAGGGAGACACACTCTCAGTTGTGACAAGGGAGAAGGTACCTTGCGAAGAATCTGCTTCCATCCTGTTCAATCCTGTGTCTAAGACCAAAAATAAAGGTTAAGGACTTTTGCTTATCCTGACTCCGGCTGATTCTGGGGTGTCCTGGGTGCTAGCGTGGTCGTTACATTTCTTCTTCATTTTTTAAATTTCTTCCAAAGCCTAAAAAAGTGTTCTGAATAAAAGATACTTAGTAAGAATCTACTAAATTGATGGTTAAGTTTTAACCTTTATCCTTTACTCTTTAACCCCATTCAACTAAGGGTAGGAGAAGATGAACTTGGATGCATTTGAGGGAGGAGAGAAGAAAAGCATTAAACAACATGAGTTTCTGTGAAGTTTGCTATCCCAATGCATGTTTAGTTTTGCTAAATAGCTCATGTGTTAGGAAGAAACCAGGAAACCTAGATATTATACATGAAACTCTACCTAGCTACCACCAAGTCGTGCATGAGCTATAACTCAATGTCAGCTAGGGTTCCCATGGGCATGGTCAATGAAAAGATGAATATATTTGCTTATTCTTATAAAATAGATATTTGAGGGTGTTTTTGTTTGTTTATTTGTTTGTTTTGAGCAATAACAAAGCATAATTATTAATTATTACCTTATTGTGATTTGGAGATGACTCAGGGTACTCAAAGGCTAAATCAATGAAATACAAGCTTCGATTGTTCCTACCAATTAGAAAGATATTAAGTGCCAATCAGATGATGAATGGCTATACATGTCCCCCAAGGGCCAGCTTAGCTAAATCTATTAAATCTTCTTGAGATTGTCCACAGAGTAAGGAAGTTTTCAGTCATAGAAATGGGTTCTTAACCTGGAGTCTATGAAATTTCAAGGAGTCTTTAGGGTATTTTTAACTGTTTAAAATTTTTTGAATAACCATATTTCAATAGAATTTATTTTCTTGGTTAGTCTCTATAATTTATTTTTATGTATCAAAATATTCTGAAAAGAGGTTGATAGATTCCATCAGAATGCCAAAAGGATCCAAAAGTTAAAATCCTTCTTCTATAATGAGTTTTAGATTTCTGTTCCCCCTTAATGTAGTTAACACATAATTATTAAATCATGGGTTTTTTAAGCATTTAAGTAATTGATAGTTAACATTACATTTAAATTGAAAAAAAAATTCCACTAAACATAAAATACAATTTGAGGAAAGATTTAAAGAAATACAAATGTCTTGTCATAGCTCAATACCACAATGATCAACTAGTTACTATTTTCAACCACCAACTTTCATCCTGTTTTGCCTCTAGTTTAAGTAGATCACAGTTTTCTAACTCTTTCTTAGAGATGGATCCTATTTGTGTGATGCTGTAAGACTTTCAGTAGTTTTGACAGTGTAAAAAGTCCAGAATCCTTTTACTATGTCTGTAAGTATGTCTTTCCTGAAAGAAAGACTACTTTCAAGGGTGGAGCCAAGATGGCAGAGAAGACAGAAGTCTTTTTCTTAGCTCTTTCCACAACCCTCAGACCAATTAGCAAATCCAGCCATTGAATTAGTTCTACATTGGCAGAACTCACTAATATTGGGAGTGTAACAAATTACCAGCAGAAAATAATTTGTTATGCATGGGTAATTTTTTCAACATTGACCCTTGCAAAATCTTTTGTTCCAGATTTTCCACTCCTTGACCCTATCCCCTCCCCTAGCTGGCAGGTGGTCCAATAAGTGTTAAATATGTTAAAATATATATTAAATCCAATATATGTATACATATTTATACGATTATCTTGCTGCACAAGAAAAATCAGATCAAGAAGGAAAAAAAAAACTGAGAAACAGAAAAACTGAGAAGCAGGAAAACAACAGAGAGAGTGAGATTGCTTTGTTGTGGTCCACACTCAGATCCCACAGGCTCTCTCTGCATGTAGATGTCTCTCTTCCTCACTGAACAAGTGGAACTGGTTTGAATCATCTCATTATTTAAGAGAGCCACATCTGTCAGAATTGATTACCGTATACTCTTCTTATTGCCATGTACAATGATCTTCTGGTTCTGCTCATTTCACTCAGCATCAGTTCATGTAAGTCTCTCAAGGCCTCTCTGAAATTATCCTACTGGTCCATTCCTATAACAATAATATTCCATAATATTCATATGCCACAATTTATTCAGCCATTCTCCAACTGATTAACATCCAGTCAATTTCCAGTTTCTTGCACTACAGAGAGGGCTGCCACAAACAGTTTTGCACATGCGGATTTCTTTCCCTCCTTTAATATCTCTTTGGGATATAAGCCCCATAGTAACACTGCTGGATCAAAGGGTATGCACAGTTTGATAACTTTTTGAGCATAGTTCCAAACTGTTCTCCAGAATATGTGCAGAAAATAATTTCAAAGCTCTCCAGAAAAGGTCTGTTTCAATTGGGCATGGAAGGAGGTGGGCCAAACACAAGCAGGCCAAGCACAGATGCCAGCACAAGCAGAACAGACCCAGGGCAGTGTGGGCTCCATGTGGCAGAGACTCTATGGGGAGGAATCTATAGCAGTGTTGGCTACTTTACCCTAGCTGCAAGCCAGTAGATCAGCAGAGAAATTAGAAAACATCTACCACAAACACAAAAGGTAAATAGTGAATCTTGAAGTGGGGCCTGGCCATGCCCACCCAGCACCAGGAGTGAATCAGTACTGATCCAGTGCAGCTGCTGTTGTAGAGGAAGCTTGGAAAATCTTCCTTGCCCTCAAAGCAGATCTCAACTGTTTTTGTTGTTGTTGTTTGTTTGTTTTTAATGAGCAAAAAAGCAAAAAAGAACTCTGACCATAGATAATTTTATGGTAAAAGAGAAGAACAGATTTCAAACTCTGAGATCCCTAAAAGCAGATTGTCTCCAGATGAAGCCCCAAAGAGTAATATAAATTGGTCCCCATCTCACAAGGCTCTCCTACAAGAAATTAAAAAGGATCTTAAAAGAGAGCTATAAGAAAAATGGGGAAATAAAATGAAAACTTTGCAAGAGGGTTTAGAAAAAGAAACACAGAAATTATCTAAAAATTCCTTACAAAGTAGATTTAGGGAAATGGAAAAAATATATAACAACTTACAAAATAGATTTGACCATTGGAAAATGGAAATGGAAAAAGAAAACAACTTCCTGAAAAACAGAATTTGTGAAATGCAAAAAAAAAAAAAAAAAATTCACAGAACACAACTCATCTAAAAATTCAATTGGCCAAATACAAAAAGAACTAAAAAAGGTAAATGAAGAAAATAATTCATTAAAAATCAGAAATGAACCAATGGAAATGAATGACTCAATGAATGAGATATCCGAAATCAGTCAAGCAAAAACAAAAAACAAAAAAAAAATGAAAAAACTAGAAGAAAATGTAAAAAATCTACTTGGGAAAACAACTGACCTGGAAAATAGATCTAAGAAAGACAATCTAAGGATAATTGGACTTCCTGAAAACCACGATGAACAAAAGAAACTAGACATTATTTTACAGGAAATTATCAAAGAGAACTACTTTGATGTTTGAGAATCAGAAGGTAAAATAGCCATTGAAAGAATTCACTAATCACCTCCTGAAAAAGACCCCAAAATGCCAATTCCAAGGAATAATATGACAGTATTTTAGAACTATCAGATGAAGGAAAAAAATCTTACAAGCAGCCAGAAAAAAAAAATCACATATGAAGGAGCCACAATAAGGATTATCCAAGGACCCAGCAACTTCTAACTTAAAGGATTGAAGAATCTGGAATCTGATATTCCAAAAGGCAAAGGAACTTGAAATACAGCAAAGAATAAACTATCCAGCTAAACTGAGCAATTTCTTTAGGGAAAGAAGATGGATATTCAATGAAACTGGTGAATTTAATTTATTTCTAATGAACAGACCAGAGAGCTTAATAAAAAATTTAACCTCCAAATATAGAACTCAAGAGATGCACAAAAAGAAGAAAAGAACTCTTGAGGACTCTTTCTGTTATGGGTAAACATAGAAAGTGCATGTATAATTTGATTTTACTGTTAAAATATTAAATAAAACTAGAGGTGGAAAGGGGATTGCACTCAAAAAAGGGAAAAGTGGAGATAATATGAGAGAAATTACATCTCAGGAAGAGGCAAAAAAAAACTTATTATAATTGAGGGGAAAAAAGGGAGGGGCATAAACATTATATGAATCTTATTCTCATCAGATTTGGCTCAAAAAGAGAATATTAGACATGTTTGATTTCACAAAGAAACTTCCCACTTTATAAGGAAGTTGCAGGGGGAAAAGGGAGGCTAATAGAAGGGAAAAGAGAAATAGAAGGGGCAAGATATAAGAAAGAGGGAAGGCTAGAAAGGGAGAGAGCTCCTTGAGGCAAGTGGAGCTGATAAGCAAAATACTGGGGAGGAGGGAAAAGGAGAAAGGAAAGAGAAAAGCATAATTTGGGGTAAATAAGATGACAGACAATACAGAATTAGTTGTTTTAACGTGAATGTGAATAAAGTGAACTCTCCCATAAAACAGAAGCAGATAGCAGATTAAATTAAAAGCCAGAACCCTACAATATGTTATTTACAAGAAACACATTTAAAGCGAAGTGATACATACAGAGTAAAGGTAAAAATCTGGAGCAAAATCTATTATGCTTCAGAAGAAGTTAAAAAAAAAAAGCAGGGGTAGCTATCATGATTTCAGATGAAGCAAAAGTAAAGATAAATCTAATTAAAAGAGAGAAGGAAGGAAACTATATCTTCATTATCCATGAAGAAATATCAAAACAACATATATGCATCTAAATTCCTAAAGGAAAACTTAAGAGAGCTGCAAGGAAAAATAAATAGCAAAACTATATTAGTGGGAGATCTCAACCTTGCTCTCTCAGAACTAGCAGTACATAAAAATACATAATAAATAAAGAACAATAAAATACATAAGAAAGAAGTTAAGGAGGTAAATAGAATACTAGATAAGTTAAATATGATAGATCTTTGGAGAAAATTGAATGGAGACAGAAAGGAGTATACTTTTTTCTTGGCAGTTCATGGAATATATATAAAAATTGACCAAAAAATACAAAAAACATTGTAGGGCATAAAGACCTCAAAATCAAATGCAGAAAAACAGGATTAGTAAATGCATTTTTCCCCCCAGATCACAGTGCAATAAAAAGTACATTCAATAAAAGGCCAGGGGAAAATAGATCAAAAATCAATTGGAAAGTAAATAATCTGATCTTAAAGAATGAATGGGTGGAACAGCAAATTATAGACACAATCATTAATTTCATCCAAGAGAATGATAATAATGAGATAAAACACTAGAATTTGTGGGATGCAACCCAAGTGGTAATAAGGGGAAATTTTATATCTTTAGATGCTTACTTGCATAAATTAGAGAAAGAGAAGATTAATGAATTAGACTTCCAACTAAAAAAGCTAGGGGGAAAAACAAATTAACTCCCCCAATCAAACATCAAAATAGGAATTCTAAAAATAAAAGGAGAGATTAATAAAATTGAAAATTAAAAACTATTGAATTAAGAGGTGGTTTTATGAAAAAGACAGCAAAATAGATAAACTTTTAGTTAATTTGATTAGAAAAAGGAAAGATGAAAATCAAATTGTTAATCTCAAAAATGAAAAGGGAGAACTTTCCATCAATGAAGAGAAAATTAGAGCAATAATTAGGAGTTATTTTGCCCAACTCTATGGCAATAAATTTGATAACCTAAGTGAAGTGAAGGAATACCTACAAAATATAGATTGCACAGATTAACAGAAGAGGAAAATTATTTAAATAATCTCATTTTAGAAAAAGAAATAGAACAAGCTGTTAAATAACTCCCTAAGAAAAAATCTCCAGGGCCAGATGGATTTACATGTGAATTCTAGCAAACATTTAAAAACAATTAACTCCAATGCTATAAATACTATATGAAAAAATAGGAATAGAAGGACTCCTGCCAAATTCCTTTTATGTTACAGACAAGGTATTGATAGCTAAACTGGGTAGGATGAAAATAGAGAAAGAGAATTATAGACCAATTTCCATAATGAATATAGATGCAAAAGATCTTAAATAAAATATTAGCAAAAAAAAAGATTATAAGAAATCATTGCCAGGATAACACACCATGACAGAATAGGATTTACACCAAGGTTGGTTCAATATTAGGAAAAATATTAGCATAATTAACTATATCAATAACCAAATTAACAAAAAACCATATGATTATCTCAATAGATGCAGCAAAAGCATTTGATAAAATCCAACACTCATTCTTATTAAAAACACTTTTATTCTAATCCTCTAATGAATTTTTCCTTAAAATAATCAGGAGAATCTATCAGTAGAATCTATTTAAAACCATCAGCAAGCATCATATATAATGGGGATAAATTAGAACCATTCCCAATAAGATCAGGGATAAAAATAAGGTTGCCCACTATCACCATTACTATTCAATATGGTATTAGAAATGCTAACTTTGGCAATAAGAGAAGAAAAAGAGATTAAAGGAATTGAAGTAAGTAATGAGGAAATCAAATTATTGCTGTTTGCAGATGATATGATGGTATACATAGAAAACCATAGAGAATCAAGTATTCTCTACTTGAGAAAGTATTAAGTATTAATACTTACATATTAAAAACAATACACAACTTTAACAAATTTGTAGGAAACAAAATGAATCCACATAATTAATCGGCATTTTTATACATTACCAACAAAGTTCAACAGCAAGAGATACAAAGAGAAATTCCATTCAAAACTGTCAATAGCATAAAATATTTGGGAATCTGTTACCCAAGAGAAAGTCAGGAACTATATGAATACAACTACAAGACACTTTCTCTGCAAAAAACAAAAACAAAAAACTAAACTACTAGAAAATATCAAATGCTCTTGGAGATGTTGAGCAAATAAAATAAAAATAATAATACTGCTAAAATTAATTTATTTATTTAGTACTATACCAATAAAATTCCCAAGAAATCATTTTACAGACTTACAAAAAATAATAACAAAATTCATCTGGAAGAACAAAAGGTCAAGAATTTCAAGGGATTTAATGAAAAAAATAAGGAAATTAAGCTGGCTTAGAAAAGGGTAAGGTAGGCTAAATAGAAGGGAATACAGAAATAGTAAGGGAAATATTTAAGAAAAGGGGAGGAACTTTAAGGGGCAGGAAGGGATTCCAAAGAGAGAAGGTTGCATAAGCAAGTGGTGCTCACACGTTTAATACTGGGGAGGGCGTAAAACAGAAAGGAAAGAGAAAAGGATAATTTGAGGATATTTAGATGGCAGGAAATAAAGAATTAATAGTTTTAATTATAAATGTGAATGGAATAAACTCTCCCATAAAATGGAGGTAGATAGCAGACTGGATTAAAAGCCAGAATCCTACAATATGTTGTTTACAGGAAACATACTTGAAGCAGGGGAATACATTCAGAGTAAAGGTAAAAGATTGGAGCAGAATCTACTATGCTTCAGGCAAAGTCAAAAAAGCAAAGGTAGCCATCCTGATCTCAGATCAAGCAAAAGTAAAAACTGATCTAATTAAAAGAGATAAGGAAGGGCACTATATCTTGTGAAAGGATAGCATAGATATTGAAGCAAAAGCAATACTAAACATATATGCACCAAGTGGTTTAGCATCTAAATTCCTAAAGGAGAAGTTAAGAGAGCTTCAAGAAGAAATAGAAAGCAAGACTATAAGAGTGGGAGATCTCAACCTTGCACTCTCAGAATTAGATAAATCAAATCACAAAATAAATAAAAAAGAAGTCAAAGAGGTAAATAGAATACTAGAAAAGTTAGATTTGATAGATCTTTGGAGAAAACTAAATGGAGAAAGAAAGGAATACACTTTCTTCTCAGCAGTTCAAGGAACCTATACAAAAATTTACCATATATTAGGACATAAAAACCTCAAATTCAAATGAAGAAGGGCAGAAATAGTAAATGCATCCTTCTTAGATCATGATGCAAAAAAAAAAAAAAATTGCATTCAATAAAAAGCCAGGGGAAAATAGATAAAAAAGTAATTGGAAACTAAATAGTCTCATCCTAAAGAATGATTGAGTGAAACAGCAAATCATAGACACAATTAATAATTTCACCCATGAGAATGACAATAATGAGACGTCATACCAAAATATGTAGGATACAGCCATGTTGGTAGTAAGGGGAAATTTGTTACGTCTAGTGGCTTACTTGCATAAAATAGAGAAAGAGGTATGTAACTTAAAAAGTTAGAAAAACAACAAATTAAAACCCCCCAATCAAACATTAAACTTGAAATTCTAAAAATAAAATGAGAGATCAATAAAATTGAAAGTAAAAAAAACTATTGAATTAATAAATAAAACTAAGAATTGGTTTTATGAAAAAAACAACAAAATAGATAAACCCTTGGTAAATTTGATTAGAAAAAGGAAAGAGAAAAATCAAGTTGTTAGTCTTAAGAATGAAATGGGAGAAATTTACACTAATGAAGAGGAAATTAGAGCAATAATTAATTACTTTGCCCAACTTTATACCAATAAATTTGATAACTTAAATGAAATAAATGAATACCTTCAAAAATGTAGGTTGCCCAGATTAATAGAGGAAGAAGTAAATTGGTTAAACAGTCCCATTTAAAAAAAAAGAAATAGTACAAGCTGTTAATCAACTCGCTAAAAAAAATTCCCCAAGACCAGATGGATTTACATGTGAATTCTACCAAACATTTAAAGAACAATTAGTTCCAATGCTATATAAACTATTTGAAAAAATAGTGAATGAAGGAATCCTATCAAATTCCTTTTATGACACAGAGATGGTACTGATACTTAAACCAGGGAGCATGAAAACAAAGAAAGAGAATTATAGACCTATTTCCCTAATGAACATTGGTGCAAAAATCTTAAATAAAATATTAGCAAAAAGATTACAGAAAATCATCCTCAGGATAATACCACATGACCAAGTAGGATTTATACCAGGAATGCAGGACTGGTTCAATATTAGGAAAAGTATTAACATAATTGACTATATCAATAACCAAAGTCATAACAACAATATGATCATCTCAATAGATGCAGAAAAAGCATTTGATAAAATCCAATACTCATTCTCATTAAAAATACTAGAGAGCATAGGAATAAATGGTCTTTTCCTTAAAATAGTCAGTAACATCTATTTAAAACCATCAGTAAGCATCATATGTAATAGAGACAAACTGGAACCAGTACAATAAAATTAGGAGTGAAACAAGGTTGCCTATTGTCACCATTGCTATTCAATATTGTATTAGAAATGCTAGCTTCAGCAATAAGAGATGAAAAAGAAATTAAAGGAATTAGAGTAGCTAATGAGGAAACCAAATTATCACTCTTTGCAGCTGATATTATGATATACTTGGAGAATCCCAGAAATTCTAATAAAAAGCTATTAGAAAAAATCCACAACTTCTAGCAAAGTTGCAGGATACAAAATAAATTCAGATAAATCATCAGCATTTTTATACATCACTAACAAAATCCAATAGGAAGAGATACAAAGAGAAATTCCATTTAAAATAACTGTCAATAGTATAAAATATTTGGGAATCTATCTGCCAAGGGAAAGTCAGGAACTATATAAAACTACAAAACACTTTCCACACAAATAAAGTCAGATCTAAACAATTGGAAAAATATTAAGTGCTCCTGGATAGGTTGAATGAATATAATAAAGATGACAATATTACCTAAACGAATCTATTTATTTAGTGCTATACCAATCAGACTCCCAAGAAACTATATAATGACCTAGAAAAAAATAACAAGACAATTCATCTGAAAGAACAAAAGGTCAAGAATTTCAAGAGAACTAATGAAAAAAAAATCAAATGAAGGTAGCCTAGCTGTACCTGATCTAAAACTATATTAAAAATCAGTGGTCACCAAAACTATTTGGTATTAGCTAAGAAATAGACTAGTTAATAAGTGGAATAGGTTAGATTCACAGGACAACATAGTCAATAACTATAGCAATTTAGTGTTTGGCAAACCCAAAGACCCCCAGTTTTAGGGATACAAATTCATTATTTGACAAAAACTGCTGGGAAAATTAGAAATTAGTATGGCAGAAACTAGGCATTGATCTACACTTAACACCATACACCAAGATAAGATCAAAATGGGTTAATGATCCAGGTATAAAGAATGTGATAATAAACAAATTAGAAGAAGATAGGATAGTTTATCTCTCAGAATTGTGGAGGAGGAAAGAATTTGTGACCAAAGAAGAATTAGAGGTCATTATTGATCACAAAATAGAAAATTTCGATTATATTAAGTTAAAAAGCTTTTGCACAAACAAAACTAATGCAGACAGGATTAGAAGGAAAACAATAAACTGGGAAAACATTTTTACAGTTAAAGGTTCTGATCAAGGCCTCATCTTTAAAATATATAGAGAATTGACTCTAACTTATAAGAAATCAAGCCATTCTCCAATTGATAAATGGTCAAAGGATATGAACAGACAATTTTCAGATGATGAAATTGAAACTATTTTTACTCCTATGAAAGGGTGTTCCAAATCAGTATTGATCAGAGAAGTCCAAATTAAGACAACTCTGAGATACCACTACACACCTGTCAGCTTGGCTAAGATGACGGGAAAAGATAATGACGAATGTTGGAGGGGCTGTGGGAAAACTGGGACACTGATGCATTGTTGGTGGAATTGTGAATGTATCCAACCATTTGGAGAGCAATTTGGAACTATGCCCAAAGAGTTATCAAACTGTGCATACCCTTTGACCTGTCAGTGTCTCTATTGGCTTATATCCCAAAGAGATCTTAAAGGAGGGAAAGGGACCCACATGTGCAAAAATGTTTGTGGCAGCCCCTTTTGTAGAGGCAAGAAACTGGAAACTGAATGGATGCCCATCAATTAGAGAATGGCTGAGTAAATTATGGCATATGAATGTTATGGAATATTGTTCTGTAAGAAATAACCAACAGGATGATTTCAGAGAAGCCTGGAGAGACTTATATGAACTGATGCTAAGTGAAATGAGCAGAACCAGGAAATCATTGTACATGCCAACAGCAATATTATATGATGATATATTCTGATGTATATGACTCAGATTATTTCGAATGGTCTTGTGATCAAAAGAGCCATCTACACCCAGAGAGAGGACTGTGGGAACTGTGTGTGTTTCTAATGTAGCATTCTCACTTTTTTATTTGTTGTTTTATTGCATTTTATTTTCTTCATCATTTTCTTTTCTGGTTTGCTTTGATTTTTCTTGTATAGCAAGATAATTGCACACATATCTATGCATATGTATCATGTTAACACATATTGGATTATTTACCATCCAGGGAAGGGGCATGGGAGAAGGGAGGAAAAATTGGAACACAAGGTTTTGCAAAGGTTAATATTGCAGAACTGCTTATGAATATATCTTGATAAATAAAAAGGTTTAATAAAAAAAAAGAAAGACTACTGTTTGTGATTGCTAAGTCTTAATTCCAGGAAATCCTTTTTATTATCTTTTTCTTCACTCACAACTACTTTGAGAACTTGAACCTCTTGCACTTTTCTCCCTATCCTTTCAGAAAAAGAAGGAAAGATAAATAACAGCGGCTAATAATCATATAATATTTTGAAATTCATCAACTTTTTACTTTGTCACAAGTCCTTTGAGAAAAGTACTACTTGTAGTTATAATGCCCCTTTAACAGGAAGAAACAGAAGTGATTTATCTTAATCAACCATATAGGAATTGTTAGAGGGAGTATGTGACCTATGATCTTGCTGATTGCAAATTATGCATCATTTCTACTAACCACATAGTCTCCTTGTTTATCAATGTGACTGACACTGCCTGACTTTTCCTCAGGGAGAATAAGTCTTTCTCTCCACCTGGCTAAATCCCTTTATTCTATATAACTTAATTCTTGAATTTAGAGATCTGTTATTTCTACATTATATTAAAGTTTACTAATTAAACACTGCCCTGATGATTTCTTGGTAATGATTATTGCAAATTTTCATTTCATTTATAAGCCTACTTCTAATCTTTTAAAGGGATTACTTTATTTTCCTGAATGTTGAATTCTGAATAAATGTTAAGAAACTATTTTTAGACTGATTTTTAAATAATTAAATCATTTGAATTTATCAAAGTGCTGGTGAAGTCTTTTTTAAAAAAAATATATAGTTGCCTATATTGACCAAATAAGTTAAATAATCACCAAAGCTCTTTTTTTGTGTGTGTGTTGGATAGAGATAATATAAATTAATGAGCATCTTTTATTTTTTTTTATTTCCCTGGGACTACATTTATGCTTCCTAGAAAAGGTCAATGCCTTCATAGGGAACCTGGCCTCACAGTTGGAATATAAGCATTTTAAAAGAATTAATCAGCCTTAAACAAAATAGGAAGTAATGAGATGCCTTAATAACACTTGAATAGAAAATGTACAATCAAAATTCTATTCCACTTCTTCAACAAGAATCATGTTGCAAGGAAAATTCCTTTCTTCTTCACAAGAAGAAAGAGTAACTGAATATAAGGAATAAGAAAGAGATTAAACTAATGTTATATTCAGTGATTTCTAGTCATATTCCAATTCATTCCATAAGAAGAATTCATCTTTATGAATTCTCAAAATAAGCAATTTCATTAAGCAGTTTTTCAAGAACGATAGAGGATATACTATCAGGACCTTTAAACTTTAAAAAACATTACTAAAGTTAGATGACTTGCAAACTCCCTGTAAGTATTAAGTAGCTTTGATTCATTTCAGTTATATTATTTTCTAATGGAAATCCTCTTACCCAATCAGTTGGATCTGTACATAGTATTTTTGCCATTTTTGCAGGGAAAATAAATATCATGTCTCAGAGAAAGGCTTAATATTATTTAAGAAATTATTTTTGAATTTGTCAAAGAAAAACTAACTAGGTGAATATTGCTCCAATCTAATTGGTAATCCTTTAAAGGGTCTTTTGTTGCTCTTTGGGACTCAGAGGAGACCAGCATTTCTTATTCTATCAGCAACTTCTTATGTTTCTATTTTGGTAAAAAATTTTAGTTACAGTAAGTATAAGAAAGTCTCACAAACATGGGTTTCTATTTCAATAGTTCCCCTTCACTCATTTTCCTTTATTAATTTTACTTGTGATAAATATTTGTTTTGGTCATTCAAAACCCAAAGTGGATATTATAAATATGTAATTATCATAACCTATGACATAAGTAAAAGATATCACAAAGATAATTTGGCTTGGTTCCCCTCATTTAATGGGTAAGGAAACTGAGATTTTTCAAAATGATTTGCATAAAGGAACAGGACTGGGATAGAAATCTAGTTTCCTAGAAGACAAAGTACCCAGACTGGCTACAATAATTGTTTACTGTAATCAGTGAATTCTGAATTTTTCCTAAGAAAACAATCCCTATACTTTAGTATATCATCCAGACCAATAAACTGCTATGTTTTTCTTTGTCTGAAATTTGCCTGTTGAGATTTCCAGGAGGGACTTCCGGGGTGGAGCCAAGATGGCAGAGCAGGGACACACGACTCTCTAAGCTCCTCTCATTACCCTCATAACCAACTATTTAATCCAGCCTCAAAAATAGCTCTTCACTGCTTAAATTCATGAAGAAAAGAAGCACTACAACTTACCAGCCGATCTGGAAGCTCGCCAGGAAAGGTTTGTCCTGAGGGGCCAGGAACAGACTAGCACAGGCAGCTAGAGACTAGCATCCTGAGCAGACCAGGGGCGGGGGTGATCTCTGTGGCTAGAGAAGTTATAGGGACCACTCTGCTCTAGGCTAACTGCTCTGCCTTGACTACAAAGCAGTAAACTGGCAGAGAAGTTAAAGCCTAAAACAGAGGGTTCTCTAAAAAACGCCAGAACCTAAGGAGATCTGGCTGTAACCCCTCAAACCCGGAAGTGACTCAGGCAGACTTTACCACAGCCCTGTGGCCACATCCGGCAGTTCGGGGCTTTTGCGGGGGCAGATACTAACCTGCACGGTAAGGGGGCACAGCCTGGGCAGCCCCTAATCGGCAGAGTGGGGGGCTTGGCCTGGGGCAATAGAACCTCCCCAGCTGACTGTGCTTCCCGGGCAGACACTTCCAGTCCCTGCAAATCCATTCACTGCTCAGCTGCTAATACCCATAGCCCCAGGGCAGGGTTTGGCTTGGGACAGTGAAACTCTCACAGCTAAGTGTCTAGCCCCAGGGCAGGCGTTATCTCACACAGCTGAGGTTCTTTGAAAGGCACTTTCCCAGCCTGGCCCTGCAGGCCTGAGTTACTTTCAGAGGGGGAACTCTTTCCCAGAGCACTCCAGTACCTCGCTGCTTTTTGTAGCGGTCGGCAGGACAGCTACCCGTCCATATACCTTTCACTGCTCTGCAGAGGAAGCTGGTAACCTCCTGGCTCTGAAGGCAGACCTTACAGGCTTTAACAAAATGAGTAAAAAAATCAAAAGAACGATTGATAGTTTCTACACAGAAAGAGAACAGCTTTTCAACCCTGAAGAGACTAATAGCAGACAGTCTCCAGACGATTGTTGGTCTCCAACACAAAAGACTCTCCTAGAAGAGACTAATAAAAACCTTAAAAGAGAGCTAGAAGAGAAATGGGGAAAGACACATAACTCACTAAAAGAAAAATTTGAATGTGAATTGGAAAAGGTAAAAAACAGAGTTTGCAAATTGGAAAAAGAAAAGGAGAGATAACCTGAAGATCATCGGACTACCAGAAAATTATGATGAAAAAAAGAGCCTAGATACTATTTTACAGGAAATCATCAAAAAGAACTGCCCAGAAGTAATAGAAGCGGAAGGGAAAATAGGCGTTGAAAGAATTCATCGAACACCTTCTGAAAAAGACCCTAAAATAACGACTCCAAGGAATATTGTGGCCAAACTTCAGAATTTCCAGACTAAAGAAAAAATTTTACAAGCAGCCAAGAAAAAACAGTTCAAATACCGAGATGCAACAATAAGGGTCACGCAAGATCTGGCTGCCTCAACATTAAAGGATCGAAGGGCCTGGAATCCGATATTCTGAAAGGCAAAAGAACTTGGAATGTAGCCAAGAATAAACTATCCAGCGAAGCTGAGTATTTTTTTCCACGGAAGAAGATGAACATTTAATGAAATAGAGGAATTCCATCTGATTCTATGGAAAAAACCAGACTTAAACAAAAAATTTGATCTTCAACAACAGGAATCAAGAGAAGTAGAAAAAGGTAAAAGGAACTCTTGAGAACTGTATTTCTGTTGTGAACATACATAAAAACCATATGTATAATTTGATTTTACTGATATAACATAAAAAAGGGAAGTAGAAATGTAAAGGGGATAGCATCAGAAAAAGGGAAGAAGGGAGATAAAAAGAGGGAAACTACATGCGACAATGAGGCAGAGGAAACCTATCATATATGAGGGAACTTAGAGAGGGGGAGGAACATTGTGTGAATCCTACTCTCATCGGAGTTGGCTCAAAGAGGAAACAATTGACATATTTGTTTTACACAGATTCTTTTTTCACTTCATTAAAAAGTGGGAGAGGAAAAGGGAGAAGGAAAAAGAGTAATAAGTGAAGGGTACAAGAAAGGGAAAGGGATTCAAAGGGAGGGGGAGGGATACTAAAGAGGGAGAGCTGCGCGACATTAGCGGGACCAATAGGAAAGAAGGGAAGGAGGGCAAGAAAAAGAAAAGTATAATCTGGGGATATTAGGATGGCAGAAAATGCAGAATTGGTTATTTTAACCACAAATGTGAATGGGATGAACTCTCCCATAAAAAGGAGGCGGATAGCAGACTGGATCAAAAGTCAGAACCCTACAATCTGTTGTTTACAGGAAACACATTTAAAACAGGGAGATACATACAGACTAAAGGTAAAAGGCTGGAGTAGAATCTATTATGCTTCAGGTGAAGTCAAAAAAGCAGGGGTAGCCATCCTTATCTCAGATCAAGCAAAAGCAAAGATTGATCTAATTAAAAGAGATAAGGAAGGAAACTATATCTTGCTTAAGGGTACTATAGACAATGAAGCAATATCAGTATTGAACATATATGTACCAAGTGGTATAGCATCTAACTTCCTTAAAGAGAAGCTAAGAGAATTGCGAGAAGAAATAGACAGCAAAACTATAATAGTGGGAGATCTCAATCTTGCACTCTCAGATTTAGATAAATCAAATCACAAAACAAATAAGAAAGAAATTAAAGAGGTAGATAGAATATTAGAAAAATTAGGTATGATCGATCTCTGGAGAAAACTGAATGGTGACAGAAAGGAGTATACTTTCTTCTCAGCAGTTCATGGAACCTACACAAAAATTGACCATATATTAGGACACAAAGACCTCAAAATTAAATGCAGGAAGGCAGAAATAGTAAATGCTTTCTTTTCAGACCACAATGCAATAAAAATTACATTCAACAATAAGTTAGGTGTAAATAGACCAAAAAGTAATTGGAAACTAAATAATCTCATCTTAAAGAATGACCGGGTGAAACAGCAAATTATAGACACAATTAATAATTTCACTCAAGATAATGACAACAATGAGACATCATATCAAAATTTATGGGATGTAGCCAAAGCAGTAATAAGGGGAAATTTTATATCCTTAGAGGCTTACTTGAATAAAATAGAAAAAGAGAAGATCAATGAATTGAGCCTGGAACTTAAAAAGTTAGAAAAAGACAAAATTAAAAATCCCCAATCAATTGTTAAACTTGAAATTCTAAAATTAAAAGGAGAAATTAATAATATAGAAAGTTAAAAAAAAACTATTGAACTAATAAATAAAACTAAGAGTTGGTTTTATGAAAAAAACCAACAAAATTGATAAACCTTTGGTAAATCTGATTAGAAAAAGGAGAGAGGGAAATCAAATTGGCAGTCTTAAAAATGAAAAAGGAGAACTTACCACTGATGAAGAGGAAATTAAAGAAATAATAAGGGGTTACTTTGCCCAACTTTATGCCAATAAATTTGATAACCTAAGCGAAATGGATGACTACCTCCAAAAATATAGGCTTCCCAGATTATCAGAGGAGGAAGTAAATTGCTTAAATAGTCCCATTTCAGAAAAAGAAATAGAACAGGCTATTAATCAACTCCCTAAAAAAAAAAAATCCCCGGGACCAGATGGATTTACATGTGAATTCTACCAAACATTCAAAGAACAATTAGCCCCAATACTTTATAAACTATTTGAAAAAATAGGGAATGAAGGAGTCCTACCAAACTCCTTTTATGACACAGACATGGTACTGATACCTAAACCAGGTAGGTTGAAAACAGAGAAAGAAAATTATAGACCAATCTCCCTAATGAATATTGATGCTAAAATCTTAAATAAGATATTAGCCAAAAGACTACAGAAAATCATCCCCAGGATAATACATCATGATCAAGTAGAATTTATACCAGGAATGCAGGGCTGGTTCAATATTAGGAAAACTACCAATATAATTGGTCATATTAATAATCAAATTAACAAAAACCATATGATCATCTCAATAGATGCAGAAAAAGCATTTGATAAAATCCAACATCCATTCCTATGAAAAACTCTTGAGAGTATAGGAATAAATGCACTCTTCCTTAAAATAATCAGTAGCATCTATTTAAAACCAGCAGTAAGCATTATATGTAACAGGGACAAACTGCAACCATTCCCAATAAGATCAGGAGTAAAACAAGGTTGCCCACTATCACCGTTACTATTTAATATTGTATTAGAAATGCTAGCTTTGGCAATAAGAGTTGAGAAAGAGATTAAAGGAATAAGAATAGGCAATGAGGAAACCAAATTATCACTCTTTGCTGATGATATGATGGTATACTTAGAAAACCCCAGAGATTCTACCAAAAAGTTATTAGAAACAATCCACACCTTCAGCAAAGTTGCAGGATATAAAATAAACCCTCATAAGTCATCAGCATTCTTATATATCACTAACAAAACCCAACAGTTAGAGTTACAAAAAGAAATTCCATTTCAAGTAACTACTGATTGTATAAAATATTTAGGAATCTATCTGCCAAGGGAAAATCAGAAACTTTATGAGCAAAACTACAAAACACTTTCCACACAAATTAAGTCTGATCTAACCAACTGGAAAAATATTAAATGCTCTTGGATTGGGCGAGCAAATATAATAAAGATGACCATACTACCTAAATTCATCTACTTATTTAGCGCTATACCAATCAGACTCCCAAAAAACTACTTTGGTGAATTAGAAAAAATAACAACAAAGTTCATATGGAAAAACAAAAGGTCAAGAATTTCAAGGGAATTAATGAAAAAAAAAATCAAATGAAGGTGGCCTAGCTGTACCAGATCTAAAATTATATTATAAAGCAGCAGTTACTAAAACCATCTGGTATTGGCTAAGAAATAGACTAGTTGATCAATGGAATAGGTTAGGTTCAAAGGACAAAACAGCCAATAACTTTAATAATATAGTGTTTGACAAACCCAAAGACACCAGTTTCTGGGACAAGAATGCATTATTTGACAAAAATTGCTGGGAAAACTAGAAATCAGTATGGCAGAAACTAGGCATGGACCCACACTTAACACCGTACACCAAGATAAGGTCAAAATGGATTCATGATCTAGGCATAAAGAATGAGATGATAAATAAATTGGAAGAGCATAGGATAGTTTACCTCTTAGACCTGTGGAAGAGGGAATAATTTATGACCAAAGAAGAACTAGAGATCACTATTGACCACAACATAGAAAATTTTGATTATATCAAATTGAAAAGTTTTTTGTACAAACAAAACAAATGCAAACAAGATTAGAAGGGAAACAATAAACGGGGAAAACATTTTTACAATCAAAGGTTCTGATAAAGGCCTCATTTCCAAAATATATAGAGAATTGACTCTAATCTATAAGAAATTAAACCATTCTCCAATTGATAAATGGTCAAAGGATATGAACAGACAATTCTCAGATGAAGAAATTGAAACTATTTATAGACATATGAAAATATGCTCCAAATCATTATTAATCAGAGAAATGTAAATTAAGACAACTCTGAGATACCACTACACATCTGTCAGATTGGCTAGAATGACAGGGAAAGATAATGGGGAATGTTGGAGGCGATGTGGGAAAACAGAGACACTGATACATTGTTGGTGGAATTGTGAACACATCCAGCCATTCTGGAGAGCAATTTGGAACTATGCTCAAAAAGTGATCAAACTGTGAATACCCTTTGATCCAGCAGTGTTTCTACTGGGCTTATACCCCAAAGAGATACTAAAGAAAGGAAAGGGACCTGTATGTGCCAAAATGTTTGTGGCAGCCCTGTTTGTAGTGGCCAGAAGCTGGAAAATGAAAGGATGTCCATCAATTGGAGAATGGTTGAGTAAATTGTGGTATATGAATGTTATGGAATATTATTGTTCTGTAAGGAATGACCAGCAGGATGAATACAGAGAGGACTGGCGAGACTTACATGAACTGATGCTGAGTGAAATGAGCAGAACCAGGAGATCATTATATACCTCAACAACGATACTGTTTGAGGATGTATTCTGATGGAAGTGGACCTCTTCGATAAAGAGAGCCCTAATTGATCAAAGATGGACAGAAGCAGCTATACCCAGAGAAAGAACACGGGGAAATGAATATAAACTGCTTGCATTTTTGTTTTTCTTCCTGGGTTATTTATACCTTCTGAATTCAATTCTCCCTATGCAACAAGAAAACTGTTCGGTTCTGCACACACATATTGCATCTAGGATATACTGCAACCCATTCAACATGTAAAGGACTCTTGCCATCTGGGGGAAAGAGTGGAGGGAGGGAGGGGAAAAATTGTAACAGAAGTGAATGCAAGGGATAATGCTGTAAAAAATTACCCTGGCATGCGTTCTATCAATAAAAAGTTATTAAAAAAAATAAAGAACTAGGATATATGGTGACAGTTAGACAGCAGAATGACAAGAACCAAGCAAGATTTAGTGCGTTTATTGTAAATTTTGGCAGGGGGACCCTAATGAGGTCTTGGAGCATTTGTGGCCAGCAATGAGGAAGACCTTGGCTAACTTCACATAGACATTTAGTTTATGTGACACACAGAAGTCACAGTTTCTCTTAGAGGTTTCCATTTAATATGTTTTTGCGAAATACCATGACAGTTTGCCAGGCGTCTCCTGCCTGCCCTTGCCACCACAACCTGGTGTAAGATCTGCCGGGAATTCTACGTGTACACCATCGCTCCCAGGGTTGGGTCTCCTTTCCGTGACTGGCAGGCTCAAGAATCCTACCTTATCGTCTCTATCCTTCTTCATAATATCAGCCGTACTAACAGAGTTTAGGCCATTTACCCTGAAGGGGAAAGATAATACAATATAATATATGATAAAATATAACATAACATGATATAATATAAAATGTTGTGATATGATGTAATAGAATATATCATATAATTTCATATAAATAATATCAAATATAATACATAATAATAAAATAGAATATAAAACATTACAAAATAATATAGTATAATATAACAGATTCAATATAATATACTAAATATAATATGATATGATGTGATAGGATATAATATAATGTAATATAGTATCTCAATTTTCTATTGAATGGTAACATAACATATTATTATAGAATATATAATATATGATAATATATTTTAATACATGGTAATATATGTTAGAGTTCAAATGTTGGAGTTCTTGTTCTTCTCAAGGCACAGCCGGTTTAGAGGCTTAGAGCCCTTCGGATGTCTCCAAATCCAAAGGTTCTGTCCTTCAGCCTCTGCCTCTGCTTTCTTCAGCCTCCAACCAACACAGAGATGGAATGTCTCTCTTGTCTCCTTCTGGGGAGCCCAGCCACCAACTACAGTGGTGTGAGATGAAGATGAATCTGGTTGTCCACTGAACTCTCCACTTGTAGCTTTATCCTCTGAAAACCCTTCGTCTGCCACCAGAGTCGCCC